>NW_020203269.1:0-1006 GCF_001531365.2 Cynara cardunculus var. scolymus | reverse complement strand
GGAGGTTCATGCTTCCACTGACTTAGACGATCTTGAGTTGGCAGTTTCAACTGACACGCCATCCACATACAAATAGCATGTTTAGGAATGTAAGCTTTTTTCCAAACTAGTTTGTACCAATGCACAACCGGTCTCACCTCTTGGATAGTTTTCCAAGCCAATTTGACCTTAAAATCACCCCGAGATAGATCTTTAGCAAGCCAGCCGACCCTATCCTCCACTTGGCTGGGATACGAAATCATAACATTCTGAAGCTGAGGGAATTGTCGAATCCATGCCTCCGGCCAATTAGTACCAAAACGTTGCATTATATCAGAAACCATGGAGTTATTATGAAACCCCTCACCATTTATAAATCGATACGACAAGAATTGAATTAGAGGACCCGACTCACTCCATGTATCTTCCCAAGCATGCRTGGATAAACCATTTCCCACATTATAAATAAAGAATCTCCGGCAATGAGGTCTAAGAGTAAGAAGACTTCGGAGAATCCACGACCACTCATTCCTCTTCTTTATCACCCAGAAATTGCGGCCCCGAATACAGTTAGACTGAATCCAAGAGACCCACATAGAATTTCTGCCAAGAAGAATATCCCAAATATGTTTAAAGAGAAGACACCTATTCCAATTCGCAAGCCGTTTTAAACCAAGACCCCCACATTGAATAGGCAAGCAAACARTATCCCAAGCAACTCGACATTTACCCATCTGACCCTCAGTTTTATTCCATAAAAAATTACGAAAAAGCTGCTCAATTTCATGGATCGTAGATGTCGGTACCAGAAAAACCGACATCCAATAAGTTTGCATTGAGTGGAGCACTGAGAGAATTAGTTGTCGCCGCCCTCCATATGAGAGAAATTTATTCTTCCAGTTTAACAGTCGAGATTTAAGCTTCAACACAAGGGGATTAAAATCACGTACCTTCAGACGAACCGGAGAGAGAGGGACTCCCAAGTAGCGAATAGGGAAAACTCCTGGCCGAAAAGATAGAGTATTAC
>NW_020203268.1:19773-21681 GCF_001531365.2 Cynara cardunculus var. scolymus | reverse complement strand
CAAGGTACACAATTCAAGCCCTAAATCTCTCTATATGAATTGATTCAATTCTGATGTGTTAATGATATTCGTGAAGTTAAATTAAGTCCAACAATTGGTATCAGAGCCAATTAACCCATCGAATTGAATCAAGTAACATGAATTAATCAATCGATTTATGAAAGTAATGGTTTCAGTCGCTTCATGAAATGCCGTGTATGAAGTCGATTCAAAACTACAGAAAATCGAAATCAATTAATTGACCAAAATCGATTGCATAAGAAATCGATTTCTATATTGACTAACCAAAATCGATTTTGCACACGATTGTAAAATCGATTTCATGACTCGATTAAGGCAAAAACGATTTCTGTTATGATTAAACCAAATCGATTTCTATATTGACTAACCAAAATCGATTTTGCACACGATTGTAAAATCGATTTCATNAAGGCAAAAACGATTTCTGTTATGATTAAACCAAATCGATTTCTATATTGACTAACCAAAATCGATTTTGCACACGATTGTAAAATCGATTTCATAACTCGATTAAGGCAAAAACGATTTCTGTTATGATTAAACCAAATCGATTTCTATCCAGATTAAGTCAAAATTGATTGGCCTCTGTGTTTTGACAAATTCATACTGTGGCTTAATTGAATTCATGTTTCATCAAGGAATCTTCTGTATAGTCGTATTATTTCACAATCTTGTTCAAATCGCTCTTTGGCTTGTTTTCGATTCTGTATGTAGAAGCATGAATGTTCTGATTTAGGCAGTAGATAATTCTTTTACGTGTTGATTATACAAATTCTTTAAATTTAGATTACACCAAGAATCCACATACTACCCAAGTGATTCTGGATTACTGTGATTCAAAGTACTATCATAATAGTCATGAATCACAACAAGAGGACTGCAAATTGAATAAAAAATTGCAGATTCAACAGTGATTGTTTTCTTTCACATACTGCCATAGCAGTTTGATTGAAACAGACACTTATTTATATCAAAATCTTCGAATATGATATGCTTTCTCGAAAGGGAATCAAATTCGAAGTTGATATATTCATTTGTGATCAAAGTATGTTAATTTTTCATAGTTGATCATTTTATAAGTTAAGCATGACTGATTGAAAGGACATGTTTTGTGATCAGGATCACCAAGCAAGACAGATAGACAACAATTTCTGACCCATACAGCCCACTATCCTATGAGTGTAGTTAATTTTGCACCTCTGAATGGTGTAAACTATAAGAAATGGAAGGAGGACATTGAACTTATGTTAGGGATTCTAGACTATGATCATGTCCTTAAGGAAGATCCACCACCAGAACCAGCAGATAATGCACCTAAGGAGATCAAACTTAAACATCAAGAGTGGCATAAGCATAATAGAATGGCCTTGATTTATATGAAGAAATGTATAACTGATGCTGTCAAAGGAGGCATACCAGAATCAAACCTTGCTAAGGTATACTTAGCCTCAATAGCTGATAAGTACAAAGTTTCTGATAAAGCAGAAACAGGTTACCTCATGAATAAGCTGATTAGAATGAGTTTCAATGGACAAGGAAGTATAAGAGAATACATCTTACAAGGAACTGATACTTCCTGTAAACTTAAGGAAATGAAAATTTCCATTGATGACTCATTTCTAGTACACCTTCTTCTGAATTCGCTGCCTGACCAATATAGTCATTTAAGAAGCCTGTACAATACACAGAAAGAAAAGTGGACTCTAGATGAGCTGATCACTATTTTTTATTTTTATTTTTGAACAGAAACCAGGCAATTATATAAACCATAAAGAAAAATTACAGCAAAGTGACCAAATAACAGACCACTACCAACGCAACAAAAAACAAACGACTTGGAAAAACCCATACCAAGCCACCAAAAGCCAAAACAAACAAAGCCCAACC
>NW_020203268.1:16995-18693 GCF_001531365.2 Cynara cardunculus var. scolymus | reverse complement strand
AGGCAGATATGTTCCATAAATAAAATGACAGGAACTAGAAAGAAACATAAACAAAATGTCTCATCCTTTTTATGGCATAAGAGATTAGGACACATATCAAAATCAAGAATGCAAAATCTGATTAGACAAAAGATTTTACCAGAATTAAACTTTGATGACTTTGAAACTTGCATAGACTGTCTAAAGGGGAAAATGACTAATTCCAGAAATTTTCAGTCTAAGAGAAGTCAATGCATTCTTGAATTAATACATACAGATATATGTGGACCCTTTCCAGTTAAAACAATATGTGATAGCAAGTATTTTATTACATTCATTGATGACTTTTCCAGATACTGCCATGTATTCTTAATGGCAGAAAAATCACAAGCTTTAGACTGTTTCATAAGTTTTAAAACAGAAGTTGAAAGACAAACTGAGAAAACAATCAAAACAGTTAGATCAGATAGAGGAGGAGATTATTATGGCAAATACTCTGAAAAGGGACAGCATAAGGGAACTTTTGCCACTTATTTGGAACAAGTTGGCATTAAGGCTGAATATACAACTCCATATACTCCTACGCAAAATGGAGTTTCAGAAAGGAAAAATAAGACCCTAATGGACATGGTTAGAAGTATGTTTGCTAGATCTAGCTTGCCAAAGTTTCTCTGGGGAGAGGCCTTGAAAACAGCAAACTATATCTGCAATAAAACTCCAACCAAGGCAATTAATGGCACACCTTTTGAACTATGGAATGGATAAAAGCCTAGTTTAAATCACCTTCATGTGTGGGGATGTAAGGCTGAAACTAGGGAATATTCCCATGTTGAAAACTTAAGTAAGTTAGATTCAAAATCAATTTATGCTTTCTTCATTGGATATTCAGAAAAGTCCAAAGGTTATAAATTCTTTAACCCAGGAAGAGGACAAAGAATTTATGAAACCAATAAGGCAGTGTTTTATGATGAAATGTTTAATGAAGATGATGATTTAGGAAATTCTTCGCAAACTTCACATGATCTAGACAATTGGATGATATATCATGAAGAGGAATCATCCTTGATCCCTGAAAGTGAGGATTTGACCTCACAATCCATACCCATAGTGAGAAGCAATATATTAGATGATACAGTTAATATTGCTGAGGACCAATCCTTAGAGTCAATACATGAGTTCACACATGATCAAGAACATGTACTTGAGACTGAGCATGTACATGAATCAATACAAGAACAACCAACAGATACAGTACCAAATACTACAACTCTAAGAAGGTCTACAAGAGAAAGAAGGCATGCAATACCTGATGATTATCATGTCTATCTGACTGAAATAGAATTTGATTTAGGAGATGCTGATGACCCAATCAGTTTTAAGGAAGCTATGGAATCACCAAATAAGGATAAATGGGTGAAAGCCATGGAAGATGAATTAGCTAGTATGTCAAATAATAAAGTATGTAATCTCATTGACAAATCAGATTCTATAAAACCTATAGGCTGTAGATTGAACAAATCCATTTATGGTCTAAAGCAAGCATCAAGACAATGGTATAAGAAATTTGATGCTGTCATGAATAACTTTGGCTTTGAGGAAAACAAATTAGATGAATGCATATACTCAAAGACCAGTGGGAGTAACTTCATATTTCTTATACTATATGTAGATGATATACTGTTGGCAACTAATAGTAAAAGTCTCTTACAATCTACAAAA
>NW_020203268.1:11846-15210 GCF_001531365.2 Cynara cardunculus var. scolymus | reverse complement strand
GATGTAATGGCGGTGTAACCGCGAGAGAGATGAAATGGCGGTATAACCGCGAGAGAGATGTAATGGCGGTGTAACCGCGAGAGAGATGAAATGGCAGTGTAACCGCGAGAGAGATGAAATGGCGGTGTAACCGCGAGAGAGATGTAATGGCGGTGTAACTGCGAGAGAGATGAAATGGCGGTGTAACCGCGAGAGGGATGTAATGGCGGTGTAACCGCGAGAGAGATGTAATGGTGGTGTAACCGCGAGAGAGATGAAATGGCGGTGTAACTGCAAGTGAGAAACATAAATATGTTTATGTTTCAGAACAGGTTTGATTCTGAACTGATTGTTTGGAATGTTTATTGTTTGTATGAGATTTATACACTCACTAGACCTTTTGGTCTAACGCCCAGTTGTTGAACTAACTTGTTTTGCAGGTCAGCGTACTTTGCAAGATAAGGGCAAAGGAAAAGTATAAATGATGATAATAGTTTGTTCATATATGTATTAAAGATACATTTTGTTAGTTCATGTTTTGTAATATTACTATTTTTAGTATTATGAGTATGATGATGTGAATTATATGTATATGGAATATGAGGGTTGTTACATATAATCTTCTCGGATTGGCAAGAAATGAGCAGATTTTGTCAATCGATCTACAATCACCCAGATAGCATCATGCCCTTTTCCTGATCGGGGTAACTTAGTTATGAAGTCCATCGATATCTGTTCCCATTTCCATTGAGGAATTTCGGGCTGTTGGAGCAGACCAGAAGATTTCTGGTGTTCAGCCTTGACTATTGCACAAGTTAAGCACTTATTTACATATAGTGCAATGTCTTTCTTCATTCCAGGCCACCAATAATAAGCTCTAAAATCCCTATACATCCTATCTGCTCCTGGGTGAATCGAGTATTTTGATCGATGGGCTTCGTCCAAAATGATTGATCTAAGGTTGCCAATCTTAGGTATCCAAACTCTATTTCCTAAATAATACACCCTGTCAGCCCTTATCTGAAATTTGGACTCTATGCCGTGCAAAATCTCATTCTTCAAATTCTCCTTCCTCAAAGCTTTCTTTCGATCCTCTAAGATTTGGGCCTTTAAACTGGTATTCACCATGGCTCCCAAAGCTCGCACCCTCGATGGTTTTACTCCCCCTTTCGGCTCAAAGCATCGGTTACAACATTGGCTTTGCCTAAATGGTATTTGATCTCACAATCATAATCACTAAGCAATTCAACTCATCTTCTTTGCCTCATATTCAACATTTTCTGATCGAGGATGTGTTGAAGGCTTTTATGATCAGTATAAATGGTACATTTGGTGCCGTAGAGATAATGCCTCCATATCTTAAGTGCAAATACTACTGCTCCCAACTCGAGGTCGTGCGTAGTATAATTCTTCTCATGCACTTTAAGTTGTCWYGAGGCATATGCAATGACCTTATCTTTTTGCATCAATACACATCCTAAACCTTGATGCAATGCGTCACAAAAGACCACGAAGTTTTCCGAACCCTCCGATAAGGATAAGATAGTGCATTGCATAGTTTCCGCTTAAGAGTCTCGAATGCTTCTTCTTGCTTCTCACCCCAGATGAACTTCTTGTCCTTTTGGGTTAAGGCTGTGAGCGGCTATGTAATTTTCAAAAAATTTGCAATGAATCGCCGATAATAGCCTGCTAACCCAAGGAACTGGCGGAATTCTGTAGGGGTTCTTGGGGCTTCCCAATTTCTAATAGCCTCAAACTTGGCGGGGTCTACTTGAATTCCTTTTTCATTAACTACATGGCCCAGGAACTGAACTTCCTATAACCAGAATTCACACTTGGAAAATTTGGCATACAACTTCTCATTTCGGAGTACTTCCAAAATTACCCTCAGATGTCGCTCATGGTCCTCTCGGCTTCTTGAATAAATTAGTATGTTGTCTATGAAGACGATTACAAATTTATCCAGGTACGGTCTACAAACTCTATTAATCAGATCCATGAAGACAGCTGGTGCATTGGTTAGCCCGAATGGCATAACCATAAATTCATAATGGCTGTACCGGGTCCTGAAGGCTGTTTTGGGAATGTCCTCTTCCCGAATACTCACTTGGTGATACCCGGATTGCAGATCAATCTTGGAAAAATAAACTGCCCCTTGTAGTTGATCAAACAGGCCATCAATCCTAGGGAGAGGGTATCTATTCTTGACGGTCAACTTATTGAGCTCCCTATAATCAACGCACATTCGCATTGACCCATCCTTCTTTTTGACGAATAGTACCGGTGCTCCCCAGGGTGTTATAACCGGGTTTGAGACTGTAATATTCTGGTTATTATTTTAGATATATATATATATATATATATGTATGATATGTATGTGTGAGGGTATTATTTTAAAAGGAGAAAAAAAAGAAGGTCGGCTAGTAAGCCGCCATCACTTTTCCTTGTGTTTGAGTTTGTATAAATAGTTTTATGAAGGAAAAAGATAGACACATATACATACTATTTTTAGAAAGTTTACTCTCTGAAGAATTGGAGGATTTCACAGGAAGAAGAAGATTTCAAAGGTTTTGATTCTCAACTTCTAAAAAGGTGAGTGTATTAAGAGCTTTGGATATGAACTGCTTACATACAGTTTGATAAGCATTTTGAACTGGTTTTTATGAATTTTATAGCATTTTGTATGGATTCTTGTCTAAACCGTTCAAGGGTTATCCGGTTTGATATCCGGATAAGAAAACTGCTCATACCGTGACCGGATATCATCTAAACCGGTCAAGTGATGACCGGATATCATCTAAACCGGTAAAGTGGTGACCGGTATACTCTAAATCGGTCAAAGGTTGTGTGATGTATTGTCCGGTATACTCTAAACCGGTCAAAAGTTGTGTGACGTATTGTCCGGTATACTCTAAACCGGTCAAAGGTTGTGCGGTGTATCGTCCGATTTATTTTAAACCGGATAACGTTATAAGTGATGTATTGTCTGGATTTGTAATCCGGACAAAAATATTAGTTTATTTTCAAAGTGTAATGATAGGACATGTAATCCGGACAAGTATTGACCGGACTTCAAGTCCGGATGAAAAGAGAATAAAATTGGAAATATTTTTGAAATATAATGGCGGTGTAACCGCGAGAGTGATATAATGGCAGTGTAACTACGAGTGAGATGGCAGTGTAACCACAAGAGAGATATAATGGCGGTGTAACCGATAGTGAGAAAGAGATATGAGATTGTAATGGCGGTGTAACCGTGAGAAACATAAATATGATATGTTTCGGAACAGGTTTGATTCTAAACTGATTGTTTGGAATGTATATTGTTATATGAGATTATACACTCACTAGACCTTTTGGTCTAACGCTCAGATGTTGGACTAAC
>NW_020203268.1:8287-11392 GCF_001531365.2 Cynara cardunculus var. scolymus | reverse complement strand
AACCTGTTTTGCATATCAGCGTATGTTGAAAGATAAAGGCAAGGGAAAAGTCTGAATGATGATAATAGTTTACTCGTTTATGTATTAAGGATACATTTTAATAGTCTATGTTTTGTAATGATACTATTTTAGTATTATGAGTATGATGATGTGAATTTTATGTATATGGAATATGAGGGTTATTACAGTTGGTATCAGAGCCTTAGTTTAAGGGATCTGGGTATTTGCGAAATACTTAGACTTAAACTAGAGATGTGGAAAGTTATGATAGTTATGATAATAGGTTTCACTGGGTCTATGAACATGGGAATATGTTATAGCTGAAACTATTATGAGAAAGATAGATTATATGACTGATATAATCTGAGTATGAGTAGACATGAGCATAAATGTGTTATTATGTTGCGATTATGAGAATACTCATGTGTGTTTAAATGTGACAGAAAAGGTTACATACTGAGAAATGGCAGATAATTCCAATCAATCGGAAAGAACCTCTACTGGTTATGGAAGAGATCGAGGAAGAAGAAATGTAATACTCGGAGAGGATCCAGAAAATGTAATAGAAACACGAAGTCGTAGCAGGGGACGAGGAAGAGGTAGAGGTAGCAGACAAGAAACTYGYRGRGAACAKGAATTGTCGGCCSAARAAAGTTCAATGTCTGGTCGTGGTCGAGGAAGAGCAAGGGGAGAACATAATATTTCTGACCCTGAATATATTACTCAAGATATGTTGGTAGCAGAGTTGGGAAAGTTTCAGGAAAGTTTGGTAAATTTGTTAAAACGTACAAATCAAAATAATCCAAATGTGGTAAGAAATTCTGATCAGGAGGAAGCAGGAGCTAGTACACCGGTAACTGGTACATCTGTACCCCTCACTTCGTCCTCAGTGCAAAAGGGAGGAGATATCAAGATGTTTCTTGCTTGTAAACCTCCTAAGTTTTCTGGTGAGCGTGATCCTGTTAAAGCTATGTGTTGGCTTAAGGAGATCGAGCTGAGTTTGCAAATCAGTAAAAGTGCAGAAGAAAAGAAAGTTATGTTTGCGAGTTTGAGATCAATTGCTTTGTACTGGTGGGAAGTTCTGTCTAGTTCAGATCCGAATATTCTGAAAACTATGGTTTTGGAAGAATTTGTGGTAAAGTTTAAGATGCAGTATTGTCCTGAAGCTGCAGTTCGAAAGTTGGAAGATGATTTCCTTCGTCTTGAACAAGGAAACATGTCGGTCCGCCAGTATACAGAAGTTTTCATGGAACAATCTAGGTTTGCTGAAGCCTATATTATATCTGAAAACAGCAGGGTGAGAAAGTATATATGGGGATTGGAGTCGAATCTTCGGAAATATGTAATATCCAGAAATCCGACAACATTTCAGGCGGCAGTTGATGCTGCTGAAATACTGGAACAAGTTATTAACCGACAACCGCAAGAAAGGGTTGGAGAGAAAAGAAAGGGGGAAGTTAATATTACTGATTTCCGTATACCGAGGTGTAATAGTCTGGTTATTGTTTCAGTGATATATATATATGTGTATATATTTATAACTGAAATATATATATATATATATATATATATATATGATATATGTATGTATGTTTTGTGTGTGTGGTGATTATTTTATAAAAAAATAAGGGGAAGTCGGCTAGTAAAAGAAACCGCCCTTCACTTTCTTATTTGTGGTTGGAGATATAAAAAGTATTTGTGAAAAGAAAACACACAACAACACCTTCTTTTGTTGGAAAGTTTCTCTCTGAAAGTTTTGAAGAATCTGCACAGGAAGAGGAAAGTCTCTAAAAGCTTTGAATCTTAATTCAAAAAGGTGAGTGTATTAAAAGCTTTGTATATGAATTGCTTTCATATAGATTGAAAAGCATTTAGAACTGATTATTATGAGTTTGATTGCATTTTATGATGATTCTTGTGTAAACCGGCCAAGTGGTGTTCGGRATGAAATCCGGATACTTAAACCGGATGTGCTTTGTCCGGATACCTCTTAAACTGGACAAGAGGTGACCGGATAAAGTGTAAACCGGCCAAAGGTTGTACGGTGTATTGACCGGATTATTTTAAACCGGTCAAAGGTTGAAATGGGTATTGATCGGTTTAATCTAAACCGGGTGACAGAGAAAGTGATATGGTGTTCGGATTTGTAAACCGGGCAAGGATGTTGTATTTTCAAAGTATTTTGATCGGTTTGCTAAACCGGACAAAGATGGTTTCAAGTGTTTATATTGAGCGGATTATTAAACCGGACAAGGTTGAACTATTTTCTAAGTATTTGTCCGGATTTGTTATCTGGACAGAATGAGAGGATATTTTTAAAGGGTATTGACCGGACTCCAAGTAAAGAGAAAAAGAGAATGTTTTTGAGAAATGTTTTTGAAATAATGATATGAGCAGTGTAAACTGAGAGTGATATGGGCGGTGTAACCGCGAGAGTGATATGGGCGGTGTAACCGCGAGAGTGATAKGGGCGGTGTAACCGCGAGAGTGATATGGGCGGTGTAACCGCGAGAGTGATATGAGCAGTGTAAACTGCGAGAGTGATATGGGCGGTGTAACCGCGAGAGTGATATGAGCAGTGTAAACTGCGAGTGAGATGGCGGTGTAACCACGAGAGTGGTATAATGGGCGGTGTTACCGCGAGTGTTAAAGAGATAAGAGAATGAGATGGCGGTGTAATCCGCGAGAAACATAAATATACATATGTTTCGGAACAGGTTTGGTTCTAAACTAAAGGTTTGGAATATATATTATTGTATGAGATTATACACTCACTAGACCTTTTGGTCTAACGCTCAGATGTTGGATTAACCTGTTTTACAGGACAGCGTGCTCTGAAAGATAAAGGCAAGGGAAAAAGTCTAATTGTTGATATTAGCTTGTTATGCTTATGTATTAAAGATACATTTTGACATGTTTTGTAATAATACTATTTTAGTATTATAAGAATGATTATGTGAATTATATGTATTTGAGATGTGAGAGTTGTTACAGTTGGTATCAGAGCCTTAGTTTAAGGGATCTGGGTATTTGCGAAATACTTAGGCTTAAACTAGTGGTGTGGAAAGTTAAGATAATAGGTTTCACTGGGTCTATGAACATGGG
>NW_020203268.1:6165-7276 GCF_001531365.2 Cynara cardunculus var. scolymus | reverse complement strand
AATAAATAAGCGAAATAAATTATTACCTTGATTAAAGGGTTCGTCAAGATCACCAATGTAGAGCTTCAAGTGGCTCTGATACCAAAACGTTAACAGGATCTAGAGGGAGAAATTTACAAACTATTACTTCTTTTATTTCTACTGAAGATAGATTACAAGAGAGAAGGAAGAGATAGATTACAAACTTCAAATTCAGCGTGTCGAGAAATGGAAACTAAGCTATTATAAATACAAGCGAAAAGTAGTTGTGGAGCCTACCACTGTCTACCACTAATTAAACAGACGGCTACAAATAAGCCAGCAAAAAGTAATGGGACCCTCCACTATCGTCAATCATGCCGATCAGGCCAAACTGAATTATAGACCTGGGACCCGCCATTATCGATAATAATCGAGATCAAAAAACGTCAGCCATGACGTCTTGCTATCTAGAAGGCACGAGAGAAAAGTTGCGTTTGTTGAAATTTCAACTGAGCTCTGTAGAACATTAGCCAGCGTAAAAATTGGACGTCATCTCTCCAATTATACGTGGTTGCTAAAATTTGGAGTTCCACAATTTGATTATAATGATCAATGGATGAATCCACTTGTGCTATGGATTCTTTCACGGCTTTTAGCTCCCGACGGATTCTGGCAGCATAAGGATCCATCTTACAGATCAAAAGGATCTTGTGAGTCTTGCATTAGATCAACTGTGGCCGCTTCATCGCCATCCTCAAACATGTGGGAAGATGCTGAATCCGCATGGGCAGGGTCTGCTTCGTCTTGCTTTAATAAGGCCATAATTTGTGCCAAATCTTCTTTAGAGATCTTTGAAGTAATCTCTTTGAAGATGTCTTTAACATYTGGCTTTGGTGGTTTTGGGGGTTCGAGATCAATTAACCCTCTGATGGAAAAGACTGAATTGTCAAAGAAATTGAATTTAATCCACCATTTAATCATAATCGTTCGTCCCAAATAAGGGATTGGCTTAAATTCTTCACCAAGTTTAGATAAATTCCGTAAAGAAACAATAGGTTCCCAACGAATAATCCAAGGTACTTGATAAAGTATTGTAAACCACATAGCTGGGTTAGATAAAGATATATTAATCTTTGCAAAATCTTCGAAA
>NW_020203268.1:2333-4035 GCF_001531365.2 Cynara cardunculus var. scolymus | reverse complement strand
TGGACAACTCCAAGGGCTAAAAGACGGTCGGATTAACTTCTTATTAAGAAGATCTTGAATTTCTTTCTTGCATAATTCCAGATATTCTGGACTCATTGCAATAGGCCTCGCCTTGGTATGAATATGGGATTCTTTGAAATCAGGCTCATAAGGTAATGAAACAATATGTTTCTTACGTTCCCAGAAAGCATTAGGAACGTCTGCACATATATCTGTTTCAATTTCCTTTTGCAAAAGAAAATTTTTTTCTTGAAGCTTTGGATTTTGTAAAGCTTCCTCAACCTTTTGGAAATTGATATCTGTTGTTAAAGAATTAAGAAATAATTCTTTTGATTGTAAAAGATTATTTACAATATCAATTTCATGGTATTGAGGGGTTGTAATAAACTCAAAAAGAACTTCATTTCCTACAATATTACTGAGAATTCCTTTTTCATCTATTCGAAGAATAGGATAAAGCATATGCAAAAACGGATTTCCCAGTATAATTTTGTGAGAAAGGTTTTTAACCATGATAAAAGGCATTTGAAAACAAATTCCTTTGTTGCAGATAACCGAATCAGATAATTTAAATTTTATTTTTAAATTGGTTTTATCTGCAGTATTCAAAGCTTCTTTGGTTTTTGAAAAATATTTTGAAGGTACGAGTCCTTCATTGATGCAGTTTAAATCTGCTCCAGAATCAACCATTGCGGTAGTATCAAGAATAAATTCTTTATTAACAATTAAAGTAATCTTGATATACCATTTATGGGTAATAACCCTATCAAGTAGGTTAATATTAACACTTGCAGATAGAGGGGGAAAATCCTCTTTTGAAAAAGAGGGTTCTCCTTCTTCTGTTTGAGGAGTAACAGTGTTAGGTAGAACATTATTTTGTTCTACAATTAACATTCTAAATTTTAGATCTGAAATTTCTGTTTTTAATAGATTTAACTCAGATTTTAAATCTGAAATAGTAACTTCATGAGTTATAGGATTTTTAACCCTGTTTATGATTTCTTTTAAATCATAATTTGGAAAATGTTTTTCAGGAGTATATTCAGAAGTATTATTTCTGAGCTGTCTCAAATATTCCTGAAGAACCTTTTCTTTTTCATCTTTATCGTTGATTTTATCGATGATATCAAAAATAAAATTTTCTTGTTTGGTTAAAACACATAAACCATTCATTTTGCACAAAGCAGAATACTGGTTACATTGACCATTRCATGAAGATATAATTTGATCCTCATCATCTGAAGAAGATTCACTTTCACTTTTTGAAGATGCATCAGAATTTTCTTCATTAATGACAGATACAAATATTTCTTCATTTTCTGAATCAGAATAAGATATTACTGCTTTTAACAGCGATCTTTTAAGACCTTCATCGATATTAAGATTATTAATTCTTTTCTGGGTTGTACACTTATTAGCGTAATGACCCAGTTTTTTGCATTTCCAACATACTGGTAATTTCTTTTCCTTATTAGGAAATTTTTTATTTTTATTTTTTGAAAATTTAGAGAAAGAATTTTTTCTCTTTTTTGATAAATATTCTTTAAAATATTTTTTTCTCTTGGGTTTGGTAGATTTGGATAAGCTTGGTTTTTCAAAACCTATCTGCTGGCAAAAATCACCAAGAGCCTTTTTTCCCGAATATTTATCTTTTTTAAGTTGGTTTTGCAATTTTAATTCATTGCAAAGAGTAATTCCTTCT
>NW_020203268.1:0-1152 GCF_001531365.2 Cynara cardunculus var. scolymus | reverse complement strand
TGATACCAATAATTTTTGGTTGCTTCCTCGTGAGATATTTCCCACCATTTTCTATACAAATCATTCTCTTTTGAATAAAATTGAAGTTCAATTTCATCATCAAAAGGAAATTCTTTTTCAGTTTTTGATAAAACAAAGATTCCTCTATCTTCTGAATAMCCCATATCAGAAGCAGTAGGAGATAAAGGATCTTTATCAGATCTATTAGATCGTGGTATTTCAACTTTGTAAACAGGATGACAAACTTCATCTGGAGTGAAATTTGTTCCCATAACAGAAGCTTTCTCATAAGAACTGGAAGGAATTGAAGATGTAGAAAAACGTGATGATGAAGGTTTTTCTTTAATTTTAACAATTCTATCTTTTGAAAATCTAATTTCAACATCACCATTTGGATGTTCAATAATTTCTTCCAATTTCTTTGATTCATGCTTTATAGGCTCATTAGCTTCTTCTAGAATCCATTGTTTTGGAGGTTTAACCTCATTCCAAGAAATAGTTTTTGGAATTACTCGATTGCTTTTAGCAATATCAGTAACAAATAAAGTTGTTTCGTTATTCTGCAAAGTAGGAATTCGCCGAATATTCGGAACAACTGTATTCATTACTTTATAATGAATTCTATAAATAAGAATTACATTTTCTGCTCCAGGCACCATTCTGTATCCATCAGATTTAATATCCAAGGATAGAACGCGCATAAGAGTTGGATCAGATAATGATAAGGTAAAATTTGGATAACAAGAAAAATATATCGGGCCATCACADAGGCTTGATTCAATAATTCCCAAAAGAGAATCATGAAAGTTTAAATGCCTTTTGTCTCTTAGACAGATTAAAGCAGAGGTATTTAAACCCAGTCTGGTTGTTGGTTTCAAAGCAATTTGAACCAACCCCAAATGCAAAAATTTATATTTTTGCTTTTGTTGCTGAATAAGCTTTTCTGATAACAATTGGAAATAATTATTTCCTTGAAGAATTGGTAAGGATTCTTCAACTGTTTTTATGATATAATCAGATTTAAAAGAGAAATTTGATTTATAAATCTCATTAGATTTGGATTTTGGTAATTTCCAATTACTTAGATGATAATCTAAGTCTTCATGTATAATAACTTCTTTGTTTCTATTAGAAACAGAAGAGGAAGAAGAT
>NW_020203267.1:20015-21201 GCF_001531365.2 Cynara cardunculus var. scolymus | reverse complement strand
TATATTTGGGGATTATCTGCAGAAATTAGGGGAAACATAACCTCGGCCAACCTAAAGACTCTTCAGGAGGCGATAGAAATTGCCACAAAGCTCATGAATAATGCCATGAGATCCGGAGGGTTTGCCAAAGGAAAACGAAAGTTGTAGGAGCATGGGGATCGAAGAATTGGAGGGAGATTCGACAGAAGTAGAAAAGTAACAAGGAATTTTGGAGCTCAAACGCAGGTGGTGGGACAAGACGATGCAGTTAGATGCAATAAGTGCAAATTTCCGCATCGAGGGAATTGCATCATCTGCCAAAGGTGTCGTCTAGGGGGCCACACGGCAAAAGACTGCCGGAAGCGTCTATGTTTTGATTGTGAAAGTCCATACCATATAAGGAATGTTTGCCCAAAAAAGAAAGCAGGGGCAAATGCAAACCAAATCCGGCAGGACAGTTCAGGCAACCCAGGAAGTCAGGCTCGAGGCAGAGCATTTGAATTGGGAGCCAGGGAAGCGAGAGAAGATCCCAACGTAGTTTCAGGTACGTTTCCTCTGAATAATGAATTTGCATCGGTTTTATTTGACTCTGGGCGGATAGAAGTTTTATGTCTCTAAACTTTAAATAGAGAATTAACTTAAAGCCCCAGAAACTAAAAGAGGCCTTTGTAATCGAGTTTGCCAATGGTCAAGAACTCAAAGCTAGAAATGTAATTTTGAATTGCACTCTGAACTTAGCCAATAAGGACTTTAGCATAGACCTTATATCGATCGAACTAGGAAGCTTCGACGTAATTGTAGGTATGGACTGCTATCCAAAAACCAAGCTGAGATTGTTTGTTCAGAAAAGCTTAYCCGAGTTCCTCAAGAGGGAATGGAACCAATTGTGATCTAGGGAGATAGGTTAGATCGAATGATTAAGCTGGTATCCTGCAAGAGGGAATGGAACCAATTCCTCAAGAAGTACACGGCATACCTAGCCCATGTGATTGATTGAAAGATCAAGGAGAAAAGTATTGAGGAATTACCTGTAGTTCGAGAGATTTTCGATGTTTTCCCCAAAGATTTACCAGGTCTGCCCCTACAAAGACAAATCGAGTTCGATATCAACTTAATTCCTGGAGCTGCCCCAGTGGCACGGGCACCATACCGCTTGGCACCCTCCGAAATGCAAGAGATGTCGACCCAACTCCAGGAGCTGCTAGAT
>NW_020203267.1:16972-19200 GCF_001531365.2 Cynara cardunculus var. scolymus | reverse complement strand
GTGGTCTTTTGTGACGCATCGCATCAAGGTTTAGGATGCGTATTGATGCAAAAAGATAAGGTCATTGCATATGCCTCGAGACAACTTAAAGTGCATGAGAAGAATTATACTACGCATGACCTCGAGTTGGGAGCAGTAGTATTTGCACTTAAGATATGGAGGCATTATCTCTACGACACCAAATGCACCATTTACACTGATCATAAAAGTCTTCAACACATCCTCGATCAGAATATGCTGAATATGAGGCAAAGAAGATGGATGGAATTGCTTAGTGATTAAGATTGTGAAATCAAATACCATCCAGGCAAATCCAATGTTGTAGCCAATGCTTTGAGCCGAAAGGGAGAAGTAAAACCATCGAGGGTGCGAGCTTTGGGAATCTTGGTGAATACCAGTTTGAACGCCCAAATCCTAGAGGATCAAAAAGAAGCTCTAAAGAAGGAGAATTTGAAGAATGAAATTTTGCATGGCATAGAGTCCAAGTTTTAGATGAAGTCTGATGGGGTGTATTATTTAGCAAACAGAGTTTGGATACCTAAGATTGGCAATCTTAGACCAACCATTATGGACGAATCTCATCGATCAAAATATTCGATTCACCTGGGAGCAGACAAGATGTATAAGGACTTAAGAGCATATTATTGGTGGCCTGGAATGAAAAAAGACATTGCACTGTATGTAAATAAGTGTTTAACTTGTGCAATAGTCAAGGCTGAACACCAGAAATCGTCTGGTTTACTCCAACAGCCCGAAATTCCTCAATGGAAATGGGAACAGATATCGATGGACTTCATAACTAAGTTACCCCGATCAGGAAAAGGGCATGATGCTATCTGGGTGATTGTAGATCGATTGACAAAATCTGCTCATTTCTTGCCAATCCGAGAAGATTATAAGATGGAGAAGTTAGCTCAGATATATATAAACAAAATCGTCGCTAGGCATGGGGTACCTATTTCCATTCTATCGGATAGGGACAGCCTGTTTACGTCAAGGTTTTGGCAGTCGCTTCAGCAAGGGATGGGAACTCGTCTAGACCTAAGCATTTCGTATCACCCCCAGACTGATGGGCAAACCGAAAGAACTATCCAGACCCTGGAAGATATGTTGCGCGCCTGTGTTATAGATTTTGGTGGAAGTTGGGACACGCATCTTCCGTTAGTAGAATTTGCCTACAACAATAACTACCATACCAGCATCCAGTGTGCGCCTTATGAAGCTTTGTATGGGCGCAAGTGCAGATCTCCACTGTGTTGGTCAGAAATAGGAAACTAACTGGACTCGACGTTATCCAAGAAACTACCGATAAGATTATGGTAATCAGAAATCGACTCCGGGCTGCAAGGGATCGTCAGAAAAGCTATGCCGACAATCGGAGGAGACCATTAGAGTTCCAAAAAGGTGATAAAGTTTTTCTAAAGGTCTCACCATGGAAAGGAGTGATGCGTTTTGGAAAGAGAAGCAAGTTGGGTCCTCGTTATATTGGTCCCTTCAAAATAGCAGAAAGGATTGGGCCAGTGGCATACAAGCTAAATTTGCCCTCAGAATTAAGCGCTATCCATAATACATTCCATGTATCGAATTTTAAAAGATGCTTATCAGATGAAACTCAAGTGATGCCACTAGAAGACGTGCAAGTTAACGACCAACTGCATTTTGTGGAAAAACCTCTAGAAATCATGGATAGAGAAGTTAAGCAGTTGAGGCATAACAGGATCCCTATAGTAAAAGTTCATTGGAACTTCAAGCATGGACCGGAGTATACATGGCAAAGGGAGGACTTAATGAAAAGCAAGTATCCCCACCTGTTCTCAAAGCCAACCATGATTTGAATCTTGACGATTAAATTTCGGGACAAAATTTTTCTGGCTTGGGGAGACTGTGACAATTCTGCATTTTTGGGATTTCAGGTTAGTACCTTATTTTAGGATCTTTATTGAAAACTAAGCCTTTCTAGGATAGCCTCGATGATCTGAGATCATCTTGCTTATCTCCCAAGAGTAGTTTGTTAGATCATGTTTCAGTGGGTAGCTAACCAAGTTAGTTTATTCAATGCCAAATAGTCTTGAAATGTTCCATACAAATAAAGTTGATATTCAAGTCCAATCTTTTTATATTAAGCTGCCAATTAATTTTAAAAGAGTGGAGTTTTAAAATCTTTTGTCAAATTGTTTTGTTTATTTAAAATTATTGGGGTCTAGTATTTAGAAAATAAAAGCATTTTG
>NW_020203267.1:13575-15147 GCF_001531365.2 Cynara cardunculus var. scolymus | reverse complement strand
TTTTTGGAAACAACTTGGTATGGTGTTATTTATAAACTGTTGCTATGACTCGCTTGCCTGTTACATCTCGTGTTTCCGCTTTAGTGGGGTGTGACAATTGATTCCTTCTAATATATAATTTTTGGGCTATTTTTAGATTAAATAATAAAATATGAACTTTAATTTATAATAACCCGATGGCATTACATAAGATACAATTTAACTCTATATTTGTCAAGAACCCATAGGTGATCTAATTTCTGGATATTGGTCTGTCTAGGAAGGTTAGGGCGAACGTTTAACGCTTCAAATGTCACCAAGTTCTTGGATATTCAGCCTCAAACAAGTGAGTTTTCACGGCCCCACTTTTTTATGCTTTTTGTTTCTTTAACTGGGGGAAAAGCATGAGATTAAGCAAACTATAATGTTTATTTGTTTAACCATTGGACTAAAGAATTGTTTAGTCAAGCTTTGTTTGAAACCATTGGACTAAAGAACTGTTTAGTCAAGTTTGCTAAGTCATGAAATATTGACTGTTTTTACACTATGATATAAATGCTAAATTGATGTGCTTCGGAGTATGTTTCTAAATAAAAACCCCATCCGTAAACGCTACTTGTTAACTCGGGCACGTCCCCGGGCCGTGGTATTGTGGATAGCCGCTATTTTGTTGACAGTCCCACCTAGAAAGGGGTGCACATTACCTATGTTTTCTTAGTCTAATCATGTGGAATTTGGACCACCGCTGAATTAGTACTACTACRARCTGTGGGACCTAAGTAAGTGTACGGGCTACTTATGGTCGTTCATAAAATAATGGGGCACATTGGTCAGGTAAGGCTCAGTAGCGTCTCATGTTAAGCATCGTGGTAGATTTACATTTATTAAGTGCAAAAGTTTACGTATAAGTTTGCAAATAAATGATTTATGCATTGTAATATTTTGTGCATGTGAAAACCCGTGAGTTCACCAACTCTTTGTAGTTGACGTTGTTTTATGTTCCATGCTTTTCAGGTAATAAGTAAGAAATGAAGTATTTTGGGAGCATACTTGTGGCAAGACCGATTAAGTTCGCAATTAAAGATTTTGTAAAAGAATTATTTTATCCCAATTTGGTTATGGGTGTTACACTTGATTTCTTTTAGTAAAACTTGAACGGTGTTGTTTATTAACTGTTGATGTGACTCGCTTACCTGTTACATCTCGTGTTTCCGCTTTAGCGTGGTGTGACAGATTTGGTATCAGAGCCTCGGTTATAGAGAACGCTAGTTTTTCCTTAAAAACCACCAACTATAACCACATATTTTCAAATGGTTTCAAGTGATTTAGAAGCGTATGATTTTAAAGCGGGTCACATTATTATATGTCGATTAAACAAAGCCTGATCACCTGTGTTTAATTTACATATAATAAGAAGAACTTAATCGGTTGTACTAAAGATATGCTCTAGATAACAAATTGTTATGAAAAGCACGATTTTATGTGTTGCACAAATTATGAATATCCATTGCCCTATACCGACCAGAGGTGAAGGATTAGAAAATCCCTTATTTTGTTAAGTGTCCATGTTGGACCAGAAGCGCTGGTTAGAAG
>NW_020203267.1:10704-13445 GCF_001531365.2 Cynara cardunculus var. scolymus | reverse complement strand
GATGGGTAGAAAATCCCTTATTTTGTTAAGTGTCCATGTTGGACCAGAAGCTCTGGTTAGAAGGACCAAAGATGATGGATTAGAGGTCTCCTTATATTGTAAAGTGTGAGAAACCAGAGGCCGATGGACGGGTTACCTAATACTTTTCTAAGTATGTAAGTTGAACCAGAGGCTCTGGTGGTGCAACCAGAGGCTCTGGTAGTGGAAAGTGTGAGAAACCAGAAACCTATGGACGTGAGATCCATTGGATTACAAAGAGTGAGGAACCAGAGGATCGATGGACGAGAAATCCATTATATTTCTAAGTATGGATGTTGAACAAGCGGTTGATGAAATAGAATTCCATTGGTTTGCCAGAGGACCGATGGACGAGAAATCCATTACTTTTCTATGTAAGATTGAATCAGAGGACCGATAGACGAGCTACCTAATACCTTCCTATGTAAGATGAACCAGAGGCTCTGGTCATGTAACCAGAGGCTCTGGTCATGCAACCAGAAGCTCTGGTAGTGCAACCAGAGACTTTCTAGATAGAAATTCTAGCTTGATTGCCACCATTAGTCTTGCTTAGAAGCTTTGGTTATATCACTAAGTATTTATAGATGGTTCGTTTCGTAATTAAGATTGTAATATCGCAGATCACTATGGCATCACCTGCATCTAGTGAATATTCGGCAGATGAATCCGGATATGTGATTCGCCAATCTGGAAGGAGCTCATCCATTAATGTGGAGGTAGATCCATACGAGCAGGAGGACACAGCAACCAGCGAGACACCTGCTTCACCACCAGCATCTATACTACCCCCATCGGAGCCAGTACTTGATCTTCCACCTCAAGCCTTTCACGGCCCAAGGACTAGAGTCACGACTAGGAAGAGTATTCCATTACCTCGGCAAGTGACTTTTGAGAATCCCTCTAGAGTAAGAGGAGAGTCATCGTGACCACAGCAGGGGAAGAGGATATCTCAAGTAGTGACCGGAGTACCTGCATCCTACGCCCAGGGCATGAACCCGGCGGAACGAGAGTGGGTACAAAGAATTGCATCAGATACTCAAGCTCACCAGACCCGGCTGGGGTATCATCACCATATTCTGAACAACCTATCTGATGTGATGGAAGCACACCATCAACGAATGATGAGAAACACGGATGCTGTCATTGCAGCGAGGCAAGAGATTAGAAGGCTATACAAGTGTTTGGTGCTGAGTGGAATGTTGATGTTGATGTTAGGAATGCTGATAGGCTGGTTATTATTCTAGAAATATTAACTAGTGATAGGATATCCACTCTTTACATAGAAACTCAAGGACCTGTTTTTGTAGCTACAATCATCTATGAATGCATGTTATCTTTTTGAGAAATACTTAATTACATCAAGTTATGGTAAATATAGGATTATTCTGTTTGGTCATATAAATGCTTAAATGTTTTCCGTACGATGAACATCCTTGGCATCATTTAAATGACTGGAAGTTATCATCCTTGTTATTGCAATAAAAATGACGAAATTCCCTTCTGACTTAGGCCTTAGAAGATGCCGCCAAGAAGAGAAAACCCTGAGCTTGCACGACTTGTGTCAGAGCAACTTTTGGCTGCACTCCCTAACATAGTCAGTCAAATGGCTGCTGGCCTAAATGCTAACCAACCAAACAATCCAGGGCCGAGGGCGGCTAGGGAATGCACTTATAAATCTTTTAGATCTTGTAACCCGAAAGAATTCTATGGAACTGAAGGAGCAGTAGGATTACTATCATGGCTCGAGAGCAAGGAATCTGTTCTTCACATTAGCAAATGTACTGAAGGAAATAAAGTAGAATATGCGGAATGTTTGTTACAAGGAAGGGCACTTACCTGGTAGAATACATTGGTACAAACTACGGGTCGGGAAGCGGCTAACCAACTTTCTTGAGAAGAATTTAAGAAACTACTAAAGGATGAATATTGCCCAAGAAGTGAACTCCAAAAATTAGAAATGAAGTTATGGAATCATAAAATGAAAGGGGAAAATATAGCTGCTTATACGGCCCGATTCCACGAGTTAGCGAAATCTAGTACCACATCTAGTGACACCGGAGGAAGTCCGTATTGAGAGGTATATTTGGGGATTGTCTTCAGAAATCCGAGGAAACATCACCTCGGCTAACCCAAAAACCCTTAAGGAGGCAATAGATATTGCCACCAAGCTTACAAATAATGCGGTTCGATCCGGAGAATTCGCCAAGGGAAAGAGAAAAATGGAGGAGCATGGGGATCGAAGATCTGGGAGAAAATTTGACAAGAATAGGAGAGTGGTAGGAAATTTTGGGGTACAGACTTAGGTGGTTAATCAAGGAGGCAAGACTAAGTGCAGTAGATGCAAATATCCGTACTAGGGGAATTGCATCATTTGTCAAAGATGCTACCTAGGGGGTCATACAGCAAAGGATTGCCGAAGACGATTATGTTTCGATTGTGGGAGCCCATATCATATGAGGAATGTATGCCCAAAGAGGAAACAAGGAGCAAATGTAAACCAAGCCCGACCAGCCAGTCAAGGAAACAAAGAAAGTCAGGCACGGGACAGAGCATATGAGATCAGAGCCAAAGAAGCTAGGTATGATCCCAATGTGGTTTCAGGTACGTTTCTCTTGAATAATGAATTTGCATCTGTTTTATTTGATTCAGGGGCAAATAGAAGTTTTGTATCACTAGATTTTAAGCCGAGGATTAACTTAAAGCCCCAAAGGTTGGAAGAAGTT
>NW_020203267.1:7593-8869 GCF_001531365.2 Cynara cardunculus var. scolymus | reverse complement strand
TGGTCGAACATGAACTTTTTATAATTGCTCGTTTTATAAAAAAAGCTATCTTATTGGTTGAAGGTTTATCTAAAGACCATTTTTGAGAAATTATATGAGTCAGAGGTGCTGGTTAGTACAACCAGAGGCTCTGGTCATGAAGACCAGAAGCTCTGGTAGAGAGACCAGAGGGGCTCTGGTCCTGGGTTGAAGTATATTCTAAGTATGATTTGAAACCAGCGACTCTGGTCATGAAGACCAGAAGCTCTGGAAGAGAGACCAGAGGGGCTGTAGTCCTGAATGTCGAATTATATTCCAAGTCTGGTTAGTGAAACCAGCGGCTCTGGTCGTAAAGAGCAGAAGCTCTGGAAGAGTGACCAGAGGGGCTCTGGTCCTGTGTCGAAATATTTTCTAAGTGTGGTTTGGAACCAGAGGTCTGATGGACCGAAGCTGTATGTTTTCAGTTTTGCTTCATGCGATGAATGATTTGAAATAAATGTTTTGGTGATCTTCACCCTGCATTTCACAGAAGGGAACCTCACTAGACCTGTATGGTCTAACCCTCATTTTCTGTTTTAAATTATGCAATGTAGGAATAGCTGGGTCCGGGGATGTAAAAGGGAAAATGTGATTATTTTCCTAAATCTATTGTCTGCTTTTGAAGATGCATGTTATATTACATGTTGTAGTACAGGATTTGTTTTGGAAATTTTATATGTCAATTTTGTACATATAGGAATCCTTGTACTAGTGGGAATTTTGATGTAATCCATGTTTCTATGTAATGAAATATGTGTTCTATGCAAATGTGGTATTTGGGGCGTTACAGAAGTGGTATCAGAGCCTGAGTGTAAGGGATTTAGGTATTCAAAGCATGATACCTAGACTTAAACTGTTTTTATTGCATGATAATAGTCCCAGACATAATTAGCACCATTGGAAATAAATATGATGAGTTGAAAGAACAGTGTGTAAGGTAAAATTTAACTACATCTGGCCAGTGTAATTATAAATTTACAGGTACACATCTGAACTTGAATACTCATTATATTTGGGAATGTGAATACGTGATTATTAATATTAAACTCTGGAGATGTCTAGCCGAACTAGAAAATCTGAAAGATTGGCTCATCCAGAATCTGAGGAAAGGGAAGAATCACCTGTTAATCCTCCAATTAGTATGTCTGGAAATAGAGGTCGGGGAAGACCAAGGGGACGAGGTAGAGGAAGAAGTCAGTCTCAAGGAAGAGGACGGAAATAAATTCAATCTGAACAAGAAGAATCTCACTCTGGAAAT
>NW_020203267.1:0-3928 GCF_001531365.2 Cynara cardunculus var. scolymus | reverse complement strand
TCACCAAGGAAGTGATCTGGTGCTCTGAGAAGACCTGCTCACGAGGCCTTGTCAACTTGGAGAACTGAAATTTTGCTGCGGCAGAGGGGATCCCTATAAGCTCTGGATCATATGGGGGCTTTGTGTCTACTGCAGAGTACTTCCACACCATAACTTCTTCCAAAGTTGTGACAGGCACTGTTTTGACTTGAGGTATTGGAATCCTGCTCATGGAATCAAGTATTTCAGATACCTTGTCAGCTGTGGAAGCCTCTGGCATCTTGAGCTCTTCTTCTTCCAATATTGGCCTCTGGGTTGATCCCTCTGCAAGGATTGGTTTGACAGATCCTTGCAGAGCATCAAACGTACCCGTGGATGTTTCTTGGACTTGTGGGAATAAGGAAGACGTGGCTTCTCCTTCTCTGTGGTGCATTGGAATAGGACCTCTGCCCTTCTTAGCTTGTGACTCTGCCAGGGATTCTTGAAGAGCTTTTAGGAGCGCATGATCGTCTCGATATTTTTCTACGTTGATTTCTTCTGGAGACTCTGTGCTCGACGACGACCCCTTCTGTGGTTCCTCTACAGCCTTGCCTTTTCCTTTGCCCCTAGCCTCTGGAGCCTTTCCCTTGACTTTTGAGAACAGGTCGGCTGTAGATTCCACAATTTTTACACCCTTGGCAGGAACTCTGGCAGAAGTCTTCTTTTCCTCCTCCTTCTCCCCCTCATGACGATCATCATCACCATCATGATCGTCATGGCTCTATATGGCGTCTGCCTTGCATGTAGTCAGGGGAACCTTTTCCAATCTCTGCAAGATTTTGATGGCTGCCTTCTTCATCTTTTTGATGGCCTCATTTGCACGTTCGAAGGCGTAATTGATGTCTATCTCTGTTGACCACTTTAGCTTGGAGACGCTTCTGTATATCTCACTTCTGAGGAGGTCAACCTCTTTCACGAGTTATGATGTGCAGTCTCTGATCGCTGTATTGGAGGCACAGGCCTCTTTAAGGAGTTGAGCGATGTTCTTGGTCACAACATCCCCTAGGGCTTCCACCATAGCATCTAGCTCTCTGCGAGTTGCCAAATGATTGATGTTGGCCCTTTAGGTCTTGGTGTCAAGGCCGTAGGTGACCGCAGAGGAGAACATCTGCTTGATTTTGTCTCTGAATGAAGAGTAATCCGTGTAGCCTGCAGAGACGAAATTGGCTGTGAATTGAGCGGCTAGCTCTGTGAGTTCAGTCTTCAACAACTTGATAGAGGATGGATTGAGCGTCATTGCTTGAAAGGCTTCTTCTAGATCATCCTTCTGAAGGACAGAGCTCTGAAGGGTTACTATAGTAGTCCTCAAATCGGCAGTTGTGGAGGATAACTCCTTCAGAGCTTCTGTGAGAGAATTGAGGTCTTGTGGCATTGAGCGTGAGATAAACAAGCTTTTCAACTCGTCTATCTTCTTGAACACCTCTGTGGCAMAGGTTTGAAGCTCCCCCTTTGTCACATAGGTATCCTAGGTAATCGGATCACCAACACATGGTGGTCCTTTTGCCTCGGAGCTTGAGGCGCCCTCAGCGGCTGGTGTAACGTAGCCTACTCGGGGACTTCCACCGAATCCTCACACATCTCCTTGAGGAGAGCCTACCGATGTTTTGTAGATCTCATGTTCAGTAGTTTCAGAGTCTATCCTGACAGTTTGATCTAGTGGAGACAGAGGGCGTTCTAGACCCTCTACCTCTGTGACTCTTGCCTGTGCCTCTGAAGCACCTTTTGGTTGTTCACTCTTGTAGGGAGAGGCAACGGATGCCTCTCTTGGTTCTGTCGAGTCCATGGGCGAAGGGACTCTTTTTGTAAAACCTTCATCCTTTTGAGAGGATGAGGGAG
This sequence comes from Cynara cardunculus var. scolymus, assembly GCF_001531365.2. Lineage (NCBI taxonomy): Eukaryota > Viridiplantae > Streptophyta > Magnoliopsida > Asterales > Asteraceae > Cynara > Cynara cardunculus. The sequence goes on along the minus strand of NW_020203267.1, from coordinate 2,074 downwards.
TTGTATGAGGTTGCCCAGATGTGCGTTCCACAGGGGACGAAAGAATGTCCTCTATGGAGATAGGCTGGTTAGGGTTCGGCATGTGCGTGCCTGCTTCAATAGAGGTTCCCTCTAGAACAGGGCCTCTAGACATGTGGATTGCACTAGGAGGTGGGATTGGTAGTGTGCCTTCGGCATCTTTTGCTCCCTCACCTAACTCTTCAGTCTCTTCTTCTTTGTTGTCTAGAACGACTTCTGTCCCCAACTGTGATTCATCAATTGGCGCTATGAACTCCTTCTGGATATTCAAAAGAACATCCTGAATTTGTTCTGTTGGGGAAACATCGAGAACCATCTTGCGCAATCTTCTGTGCTTGGTTGTAGCTGCAGCCTCTGCCGGGCTTTCTTCTTCAATGGCCTCTGTGACCACAGGTTCTGTGATCACAGGCTCTATCGGTTCAGCCTTCTTTATTTTCCTCTTCTTTTGTTTTGGCAGAGGTACAGTTGGGCCCTCTTCTTCTACGAGCCTCTTCTTCCCTTTCTTCTTCACAGAAGAGTCATCACCCTTTTGTGTCTTCTTCTTCTTGCGTAGGGGACTTGGGATTCTAGGGGGTACCTCACTCTGCTTACCAGCCACTACTGGCTCCTCCACACRTCCCTCCACTCTCATTTTTGCAATCTCCACACCTAAGGGGGTACCTATTCGTGGTGGGGTTGCAGGGAYCGGTTCTGGTCGCCTGTTACCACGTCTATAGGCTTTGCGATCTCCATGAGTTAAATACCTGAGCATGGCCTTGGATAGGGGTCTTGGACTTCTGTAGCCATGCTCATGCTCGGTAGGATGAAACTCCTTGAAAGGATAGAGTTTTGCATTGGGCTCCACAGAAGGCAGTTTTGCTGCCAGAAGGTCTCCAAATGCTAAACCAAGGAAGCGTTGTAGGATCAAATTTGGCTGGTTCTAATCTTCCTTGACCTTCTTTTGGGCCTGTACCTTCGACTTTTCGCCCCATTGGCTTGAGCACTTCTTCTTGATGAGCCCGACCATGTCCTCAAAAATGAGTTGGGCGTAGTCCAGAGGAAGATTGAAGTATATTCCATACATGATGGACATCATAGCATGGGAGGTCTGGTCATGACTGCCCACCTTCCCTATTAGGCAGCAGTTGATGATTGAGAATAAGGTGTTCCAAACASGGGGTAGTCCCTTGCGCTTGAATTGTGTCCTTTTGATAATCGGGGTCGCATATGAATGAAATTCCAGGAATTTGATTAATTCCTCTTCGGTAGGGGTCTTAGCATAGGCATTCAGATTTAGTTGTTCAAGGGTAGGCAAATGTAGAGCAGTTCTCAAAGTTTCCACATTAAGTTCTAATGGGACAAGGGATTTGTTAACTAGGTGGGATGCATAACCAACGATTGTGAGGCTAGAATTGTCAAGAGTAGTAATGTAGGCACTCAACAAAAATTAGGTTAAATAGGTTTCTGGTGTGGGTCGAGTAGTAGATAAAGCATAGAAAAGAGGGTGGTTCCTTAGAATTTCGATTAGAGTGAAGGTGAAATCGGGAAAACCTGTGCTTGAGGGGACGAAATAGTAGTTATTCGGCTTCTTCACGAGGATGATCTTTTCGTACTTGTTTTGCACGAAAGACAGGGCGTGTGAACTGAGAGCTTGTGCTTGGGTGACCTCGTTATCGCTGGATACGTTCACTGATTGGGCTGAGGCACTTGAAGATGACATGGTTGCAGGTAAACTTTGAGAGAGTTGCAGGTTTCTGGTTCGTCTGTGTGTATATGAGAGTTTTTGAGAGCGTAAGGTTTTAATTTGGGGGGAAGGAGGGTAATGAGTGGATTTAAAATTGAATCGTCCGCTGTGCAAAAGGTCGTGTAATGAGTGGATTTGGGTGAAACGGTTCAAAAAAGGTATGACACGCCGTATTGGGAAGACGCGTGATTGATGACGTGTGCTTCCGTTTTCTGACACGCACGGGTTTGTTCTTACCCTTATCCATAGAACCACGCGCACCATATCAATAGACAAGAACTATCAACAGAGTTCTGTCAGAGGCCTAAGGGTTACAGAGCCTCTGTGATATGT
>NW_020203266.1:21664-23816 GCF_001531365.2 Cynara cardunculus var. scolymus | reverse complement strand
GAACGGATCTTCTGTGGACACTTCTTCTTAAGGATTTTCAAATGGTTTTTATTCAAGGGGGAGCCAAGGAAGCTGGCTCAGAGGGGGAGTTTTCAAAACAAATATAAAACCACAGAAGGTGCAAAAGCGTTTGAAGTATTTTGTTCTCAGAGGTCATCTCATCAGAACCTCTGGCGCTTCTAACAGAGACTCTGTGAGTTGAGCTGAGCAAAAACTCATCTCTCTGTGGATTTTCTAAAACCGTTTAGGTAAAAAGGTGTAACATTTATAAGAAGGCCCGACACATATCACAGAGGCTCTGTAACCCTTAGGCCTTTGACAGAACTATGTTGATAGTTCTTGTCTATTGATATGGTGCGCGTGGTTCTATGGATAAGGGTAAGAACAAACACACGCGTGTCAGAAAACGGAAGCGCACGTCATCAATCGCGCGTCTTCCCAATACGGCGTGTCACACTTTTTTGAACTGTTTCACCAAAATCCACTCATTACTCGACCTTTCGTACAGCAGACGATTCAATTTTAAAAATCCTCACCTATAAATACCCTCCTTCCCCCCAAATTAAAACCTTACGCTCTCAAAAACTCTCTTATACACACAGACGAACCTGCAACCTGCAATTTCTCAAAGCTTACCTGCAACCATGTCGTCTTCAAGTGCCTCAGCCCAATCTGTTAATGTATCCAACGATAACGAGGTGACTCAAACACAAGCCCTAACATCACATGCCCGGTCTTTCATGCAAAACAAGTACGAAAAGATTGTCCTGGTGAAAAAGTCGAACAATTACTTCTTCGTCCCCTCAGGTTTTCCCGAAAACACCTTCACTTTAATGGAAATTTTAAGGAACCATCCCCTTTTCTATGCTTTATCTGCTACTAGACCCACACCAGAAACCTACTTAACCCAATTCTTGTTGAGTGCCTACATTACCACCCTTGACAATACTGGGCTAACCATTGTTGGTTACGCCTCCCACCTAGTGAACAAATCACTAGTTCCTTTAGAACTTAATGTGGAAACCTTGAGAACAGCCCTACATTTGCCTACTTTGGACGAATTGAACTTAAATGCCTATGCCGCCACTCCTACAGACGAAGAATTAATCCAATTTTTGGAGTTTCATTCATATGTGACCCCGATTACCAAAAGGACCCAATTCAGGCGTAAGGGACTACCCCCTGCTTGGAACACACTTTTTTTAATCATAAACTGCTGCCTAACAGGAAAGGTAGGCAGTCATGACCAGACGTCCCACGCCATGCTGTCCATCATGTATGGCATCTACTTCAATCTTCCATTAGACTACGCGCAGCTGATATTCGAGGACATAGTCGGCCTCATCAAGAAAAAATGCGCAAGCCAGAAAGGGAAGAAGACGAAGGTTAAGGCCCAAAAGAAGGCCAAGGAAGATATGAACCAGCCCAATTTGATCCTACAACGCTTCCTTGGTTTAGCTTTTGGAGACCTTCTGGCAGCGAAACTGCCTTCTGTGGAGCCCAATGCAAAATTATATCCATTCAAGGAGTTTCGTCCTACCGAGCACGAGCAAGGCACAGAAGCCCAAGACCCCTATCCAAGGCCATGCTCAGGTATTTAAGCCACGCAGATCGCAAAGCCTATAGACGTGGTAACAGGCGACCAGAACTGGTCCCTGCAACCCCACCACGAATAGGTACCCCCTTAGGTGAGGAAATTACAAAAATGAGAGTGGAGGGACGCATGGAGGAGCCAGTAGTGGCTGGCAAGTAGAGTGAGGAACCCCCTAGAATCCCAAGTCCCCCACGTAAGAAGAAGAAGACACAGAAGGGTGATGACACCTCTGTGAAGAAAAAGGCGAAAAAGAGGCCCGTAGAAGAAGAGGGCCCAACTGTACCTCTGCCAAAACCAAAGAAAAGAAAATCAAAAAAGGCTGAACCGACAGAGCCTATGATCACAGAACCTGTGGTCACAGAGGCCATTGTAGAAGAAAGCTCGGCAGAGGCTGCAGCTACACCCAAACGTAGAAGATTGCGAAAGATGGTCCTCAATGTCTCCCCAACAGAACAAATTCAGGATGTTCTTTTGAATATCCAGAAGGAGTTCAAGGCGCTAATTGATGAAACTCAGTTGGGGACARAAGTCATTCTAGATGACGAAGAAGAAGAGGCA
>NW_020203266.1:19013-21289 GCF_001531365.2 Cynara cardunculus var. scolymus | reverse complement strand
GGAAGTCCCCAAGCAGGCTACGAAAAATCAGCCGCTGAGGGCGCTTCAAGCTCCGAGGCCAAAGGATCACCATGTGTTGGTGGTCCGAGTTCCCAGAACGACTATGTGACAAAGGGGGAGCTTAACACCTTTGCCACAAAATTGTTCAAGAAGATGGACGAGTTGAAAAGCTTGTTCATCTCGCGCTCAATGCCACAGGACCTCACGCCGCTCACAGAAGCTCTGAAGGAGTTATCCGCCACCACTGCAGATTTGAAGACCACTTTGGTAACCCTTCAGCGCTCTGTTCTTCGAAAGGATGACTTAGCAGAAGCCTTCCAAGTGATGACGCTAAATCCCTCCTCCATCAAGACGCTAAAGGAAGAACTCACAGAGATGGTCGCCAAATTCGCAACCGATTTCGTCTCTGTAGGCTACGCAAATTACTCTTCATTCAGAGACGAAATCAAGGAGATGTTCTTCTCTGCAGTCACCTACGGCCTTGAAACGAAGACCTCAAGGGCCAACATCAATCATTTGCCAACTCGCAGAGAGCTGGATGCTATGGTGGATGCCCTAGGGGATGTGGTGACCGGCCATATCGGAGCTCTTGTCACAGAGGCCCAAGCATCAAATGCTCTCATCAAAGACCGCACGTCAAAACTTGTAAAGGAAGGTGACCTTCTTCGAGCAGAGATCTTCAGCTCCGTCTCCAAGCTTAAATGGGCTACAGAGCTAGATGTGATGAATGCCTCTGCAGGTGTTGAAAAGGCGATCGAGAAGATGTACAAAACGGCCACAAAAATCTTGCATCGTTTAAAGAGGGTTCCCCTGACTACATGCAAGGCAGACGCCAAACAGAGCCATGACGATCATGAAGGTGATGATGATCGTCATGAGGGGGAGAAGAAGAAGGAAAATAAGAAGGCCCCAGAATCAAAGAAGAAGACTACTGCCAGAGCACCTGCCAGAGGTGTCAAGATTGGGGATTCTACAGCAGCAAAAGGAAAGGAAAAGGCTGCAGAGCCTAAAGGCAAGGGGAAGGCCATAGCTGTAGAGTCTTCACAGAAGGGGTCATCATCGAGCACAGAAACCCCAAAGGAGATTAATGAAGAAGAGTATGCTGATGACCCTGAACTCCTCAAAACATTAAAAATATCTCTTGCAGAGGCTCTAGCGAAGAAGGGCAAAATTTCGATGCATAACAGAGAAGGCGAAGCCACATCATCTCATTTCCCACAAATCCAAACAACGTCCATGGGTACGTTTGATGCCCTGCAAGAAACTGTCAAGCCAATCCTTGCAGAGGGATCGACCCAGAGGCCGATTTTGGAAGAAGAAGAAGAACACAAGATGCCAGAGTCTACAACGGGAGGACGGGTCTCTGAAATCCTTGAATCTATGAACAAGATTCCTATGCAAAATGTTCGCACAGAGCCTATCACTACCCCAGAAGAAATTCTTATTTGGAAGTACTCTGTAGTGGACACAGAGCCACCCTATGACCCAGAACTCACTGATTTTCCCTCGTCAATCGCCAAGTTCCACTTCACCAAGTTAACAAGGCCTCGTGAGCAGGTCTTCTCACGGCACATGATCACTTCTCTGGTGACAATCTCACCAAGGACCTTATTAAAGAAGACTGTGCTCTACACACAGTATGTTGTAAGAAGAGAAGATGGCAACATCTACACGTTCACGGATGTGGATCTTCACAACCTCTGCATGTTTGATGTCATCTACTTGTACAAGGTTCTTAACATCTACACGGAGAGGAGGTCCACATACCAAATATCACTCAGAAGACTGGTGGAGGTAATGCGTGCGCAAGTAAGGTATTACAGCCAGAAGGACTTTGAGTTGGCCGTAAGATTAATGCAGAAAAATCTGAAGCTCTCTCCTCCATACAGCAGGCTCAGTTGGATATCTAGGTACTATCCAAACTCCATCATAAAAAATCCTGTTTTTGGGTTTGTGTATTTGGATAAGGATGAGATATTAAGATTCTTCGATCCAACAGAAGCTCACAAGTTTTCAACAGAGACGCTGGAGTGGATTTTCAAGTGTGTTTTGACAGAGGTGGATAGAAGACGTCTCAGGGTGGGTGAAGTGTCTCCATTCTTGGACGCGATCAAAGTTTAAATCAACTTCAGAGAATGGATCTTCAATGCAGAACGATCAAAGCTGACTTGCTATACGCGGTAGACGATTTTCCAGACTCTGTAGTTTGATACCCTTCTGTACCAGAATCCGGCCTTAGCTTCAACAGTTTTGTCATTTAAATTTTGTAATTCTTT
>NW_020203266.1:9566-18248 GCF_001531365.2 Cynara cardunculus var. scolymus | reverse complement strand
TACTTTGGTTGATTCATATCTTTTCCGCTGCATTATCACTGTCAAACAGATCATCCAAGTAAGTAATTAATACCAAGAAACCGAGTTAATCGATCCCACATGTATTGTCCGGATATCTAATCTGGATAACCTTGTGCGAATTACTCAGTTTGACAATTTTAGTTGTCCGGAATTCTAATCCGGAAAAGCTTGTCCGGACTTCTAATCCGGATAAGGCTAAGAGTTGGAATTTTTGCTAAGTGTTGAATGATTGAAAATTTTGTGTGTGCAAATTTTTGAGATATTACTGAATTGCAATCTTTAAAATGAAATTTTGAACTGCAGAGGTCCAATATCAGTTTAATCAGATAAAATGTGTTCAAAAGAAGCAATGGCAATTGGTACTGATACCAAGCCACCTGTCCTCTTCAGAGGAGATTACAATCAATGGAGAGACAAATTTCTGAATTTCATCGAGCGTATGAAAGATGGAGAGTTGATCATGGAATCTTTAATGGAAGGACCAGCTGTGTTTTGGAGAGAAACTCCTACTATTCCTACAGAGAACAGACCAGCTCAAAGAGTTATTAAGGAAAAGTCAAGATACACTGCTGAAGAAAAAGAAAGAGCACATGCTGATGTTTTATGCAAATCTTATATGATGCAGGCACTTACTAATGACATCTATACCAGTATGTGGAAACAAATTGAGAAAACGATGATGGGTTCCAAAGTTGGAACTCAGTTAAAGATCACTAATTGCATAACATCATATGAATAGTTTAAAGCCAGAGATGGAGAGTGTCTTGATGATGTGTATGATAGATTGACCAGACTATTGAATGAGCTGACAAAGAATGGTATTTCTAAGACAGTAACTGAAATCAATGTTAAATTCCTCAATAATCTGCAACCAGAGTGGAAACCTTATGCGAACAATATCATATATAATAAATCTTAGTCTAATATTGACATACATGAGGTTTATGAAACTTTGAAACAAAATGAGAAAGATGTCTTAGAAGCCAAAGATCTGAAGAAAAAAAGGAAAAGGAAGTCAGTGATCTTTTGGCCTTTGTGTCGGAAAAGAAGAATAAGAATAAGTCTGGCAAGCAAGTGAGAGAGATAATTCAGACAAGTGAATCATCAAGTGAAAGCAGTGACAGTTCTGACTCAGACTCAGAAAAGAAAGAGATCAAGCAGGCCATGGCAATGCTGACAAAAGCCTTTCAAAAGAAATTTAAAAAGAAACCGCATTCGAACAATCAGAGATTTTGTTCGGGCTCTAAATACGATTTTAAGGATAAGTTTGGAGAAAAAAAAGAAATATGGAGAAAAGAGGTACGAGAAGAAGTATGAAAGGAAACCTGAAGAAAAGAAAAAGTTTGTTAAAAGAGTGGCAGATGAGAACACTAAATGCTACAACTGTGGCAAGTTGGGGCATTTTGCTGTTAATTGTAGAAAGCCGGTTTCAAGAAATACCGACTACTACAAGAATAAATGTCTCCTGTCAAAACAAAGAGATGCAGGAAAGGTGTTAATGGCTGAAGATGACCACTAGCTAAATATTATTGATGAGGATGAGGAGTCAGAAGCTGTAGCTTACATATGTCTAATGGCTAAGACTGAAATAGATTCTTCTGACGAATATGAGGAGGAGAATGCTGAGGCTAATGATGAGGTATTGGAAAGTTCGTGCATGCAACAGATGCAAAAGATGATGTTCAAACTTCAAAGTTTTCAGCAACAACTAAAATTTGAAAAACAACATGCTAATAATCTTCAAAAAGATCTAGAAACGCAAAAAAAATACATCAAACTTTTTGATGAAAATACTGAAAATTTTGATTGGACACAATCTTTATTATTTGAATCAAAATCCTTTCATGAAAAATCCAACATCTTAAAAACTGAATTATCTGATTCAAAGAAAAAATATAAATCTTTAGAATTGGTGAATGAAGATTCAATTGTTCAAATCAGTAAGCTTGATGTACAAATCAAAGATTTAAATGAAAAACTTAAAGCTCAAGAAGAGAAGTTATATAAGAGAGGGCAAACTGATCAAACGATTTTTCCAAACAAGCCATCTGAAACAAGATTTTTTAATCCTTAGGAAGGGTTAGTGTATGAAAATCCAAATCATTTAGAAAAAGCCTTATATTTTACCCCACCCTTGTACAAATTTGAATATCTTGACTGTGGTCCCGAGTTTCAAATAAAATTTACAAAAAATCTTTTGATGAAGTTGAAGAACAAGAAGAATTTAACCGAAAAAGAAAGGACAAAATGCAAATTCCATTTGATTATATAAAATTAAATGAAATTTATAAAACACAAGTCTCTGCACTTTCGACAGATTATTTCCATAGTTATTCACAAGCAGAGCTTGAATCTAAACCTGCTGAASCAAAATTTTATACACCAACTTTAATTTTGGAAAAACAAGTGGTTCAGTTAGAGAAAATTTTAAATGAAAAGGCTTTCTTTTAATAAACAAAAACAAGAATTTCTAAATAAAATAGAAAATTAAAAAAAAATTCTAAAGTCAAAACAGAACAAGCTGAGTTTGAATATTTTTCATGTTCAAAATCTTTAAGTGACCCTTCTGAATCAGAAGACTTAAAAGTTTTAAATGAATAAATAAATTTTTCTGACATCTTGAATTCATATATTTGTTTGGACGAAGAGATTTCTCAGTTTGATTTCTCGAAAGAACTACCTAGTCATGAGGATGTTATAGTTAAAAATGAAATGACTGTGGATTCTGAAAGAGCTTCAGATTTTAAAAAGTGTTTTAAATAAAAAAACCTGTTTCTGAGAATTGGTATTATAGAAAGAGTAAAACTAAAAGGAATTCGAAGAAACAGAAGAAGCTTACTAAAAAGATTCAGAAACAAAAGATTCATCGTTCATTCAAAGCTAATGATTTTATTTCCGCTGTTTTAGATAATGCATTGAAGTTTAAGAAGGTGTGGATAGTGAAAGATGCAGATATATCATCAAATCAACAAAAGAAGAAAAGTTTTACCGATTTTTTGTTAAATAATTCAGCATTGAATAATACTGTAAAAAGATATTCAGTCAATGAATTGTTTGATATTAAGAAGAGCAAAATAAATTGTTCTCCTTGTCGATGGGATGACATGTCTACGTGTTTTGCTTCTTTTAAACCTCATCATATTATATGCATTCTGCTTTATCTGCTTTGTCGAAGAAAATCAATTTCAAAGAGCGTTGGTTTGGTGCTTATAGTATACCACCTACAAAGTCTAATCTGAAAGGACCCATTCTAGAATGGGTACCTAAACCCAATTGATTCACTGTGCAGGTAAACTGGCATGTGTGGTTCTTAAACTCAGGATGTTCTAAGCACATGACTGGTAGAAAAGAGCTGCTAGCTAATTTTGTTGAATATTTTGGAGGAACGGTAAGGTTCGGTAATGATCAATACGCGCCTATCCTTGGATACGGTGACGTAATTTCTAGGAACTTAATGATTACGAAAGTGTCGTATGTCGAAGGACTTGGACATAATCTTTTTAGTATAGGTCAATTTTGTGATAAAACTCTAGAAGTTTGTTTTAAAGTTTGTTTTTAGTAAGGAGCTACTAGCTGGACTCAGAAGATCAAACCTCTACACAATTGACGTATCTAGTACACAAGTGGATACTGAAGTCTCCTTGATATCCAAGGCATCCTTTCAGCAAAACTCGTTGTGGCATCGGCGTCTTTTGTGATAACTGGATCTTGGTTATCACCCGAGGTAATAAATACGTGATTATTTGTTACAAAATGTTTATGTGACATCAGGATAAATTGTTATATTTGATCATGCTAGTATGTGAAATTATATGCATAATATGGATGCATGTATGAGATTGGATGTGTGTCTGTGTGTGTGCAAAATTATATATGTATATGTAGATTTATATCTATCTATCTATATATATATATATATATAAATATGCATACATGCATGTTATATGAGAATGCATGCTGTGTGGATGTATGCATGTGCATGAAGTGGGTTAGCATGGGAAGGGGGCTGTTTAGCCGACCTTCCAGTTTTAGAAAGATATAAAAGGAGGTTGAAGTCTCCATTCTCTTCTTCTTGCCTATTTTAAAAGTTGTGCGATTTAAGGATAGAGGGAATGACCGGATTTCAAGTATCTGATTTCAAGAAGGTTGTTTTCAAAAAGCTTGTTAAGGTGAGTAATTTCTAAACCTTTTTGCATAAAACTTGTTTACTGGTTTTATTTGAATGTTAATTATTATTGGAAAGAAATCAGTTATTTTGCTTAAGGGTTTTATCTGGACAAAGGCTGACCGGATTAAGTTTAAATCGGGCAAGGGTTGGGCGATTAAGCCCTAAACCGATCAAGTGTTAAGCGGTTTAGTTTTAAATCGGTTAAGCTTTGAGCGAGTTATGAATGATAAGAATAGTTAACATTTTGAACGGAGAAGTAGGAATACGACCATGTGGTGACCGGATTATTTTAAATCGGTCAAGCTTTGAACGATGTATTGTCCGGACTTTTTATCCGTACAAAAGATGGAATTTATTTCTAAGTGTTAAATCAGACAAGCCTTGGGCGATGAGTGTGATAACCGGATTCTGATTATCACATAAGGTAATTAATATATGATTATCTGAATTAATGATTATGTGATAGCATGATAAATTGATATATTTGATCATGCTGGTATGTGAAAATGTGCATAATATGAAATGCATATGTTATATATTTATATGTATGCATGGTATATATATATATATATATATATCTATATATATATACATAATATATGTATGCATGCATGTGTGTGTGCATGTGTGCATAAGTGCATATATGGTAGTGTGAATGCATGCATAAGAAAAGGGGCTGTTAGCCGACTTTCCAGTTTTGGAAATGTATAAAAGGAGGGCTTAGCCTCCATATTTCTTCTTCTGGCCTTGTTGAAAAAGTGTTTGATTCCAAAAGATTGATAAGGTGAGTAATTTCTAAACTCTTTTGCATAAAATTTCTACTGGTTTTATATGAATCTTGTTTATTGTTGGAATGAAATCAATGAAATTTACTTAAGGGTTTAATCCGGACAAAGCTTGGCCGGATTGTTTTAAATCGGTCAAAAGGTGGACGAGGTATTGTCCGGATTGCTTTAAATCGGACAAAGGTTGGACGATATATTGTCCGGATTGTTTTAAATCGGTCAAAGGGTGAGCGGGGTATTGTCCAGACTTGTTATCCGGACAAAGATGTTTATTTTTATTTTAAGTGATAAATCGATTAAGTTTTATGCGGTGTGTTGTATGGACTTGTTATCCGGACAAAGTTGGAATTAATCCTAAGTATTAAACCGGACAAAGTTTATGCGATGTGTGATCCGGATTGTTGACCGGAGATGAAGTCCGGCTAATTCAATTTGACCATATTTGAAGTGATATCTTGTGTTTTTTTAGAAATGTTATTTTATCCTAAAAAGGAAGTTTGAAAGAAATGATTTTTGTATTGATAATAATTTCAATGACTGAGGTCTATTTGAAATTATTTTGTGAAAAGTTTTGATGAAGAAATAAGGGTGGCATATCAWGGAGAGGTGTACATTTGGATATAAGGGTGGCATTTGCATGTGTGTTGAATGATATAACTCTTTCTATTATATCCTTTAAGACTACCGTGTTCTGGAATCTATATTTCTTTGTGATTTAAAGATTTAAGATCAAGGTTCTTATTGGAAATTATAGTCTGGATGTTATTGAGAAGAAAACATCAGGTTTGGCCTGAAACTTTATATAAACCTTATTTAATTTGAGAAGGTTTAAAAATGGCATTATATGAGACCTGATTGGTTCAGAGGTTTGAGATTTGTATAGCTGAATGCTTTGTTTGATAAATGGAAAGGATTTGGGTTTATGTTCCTATTTGTTCATATATTTGTATACATATGAATAATTGTTTTTCACAAAGATTTTGGTGATTTACACTCTGCAATAACATAAATAGGGTATCTCACTAGACCTTTTGGTCTAACCCTCGTTTTGTGTTTTTAACTATGTGTTGCAGGAGGTACAAATGGTAAGGGAAAGAGGAAGATTTAATATTTTCCTATATGCATTTCTGCTTGAAGATCTGTTTTGATGTACAATTTTGATTGATTAGTACAAGAAATATATTTTGAATTTTTGAACCTTGTATTTGGTCATGTTAGATTCTTGTACTAAGGGACCTGAATGGAATAATATGTATTTATTTTGTATGAAATATGTGTTACATGCAATGTGTGGGATGGGGCGTTAGAGAATGGTATCAGAGCCTGAGTTTAAGGGATTTAGGTATTCAACAGCATGATACCTAGACTTAAACTGTTTTATTGCATGTTAAGGGTCCCGGACATAGTTAGCTCCATTGGAAATAAATATAATGGGTTGAAAGAACAGTGTGTAAGGTAAATTTTAATTACATCTGCCCAGTGTAATTATGAATTTACAGGTTCACATCTAAACTTGAATACTTCATTATATTTGGGAATGTGAATATGTGATTATTAATACTAAACTTTGCAGATGTCTAGCCGAACTAGAAGATCTGAAAGAGTGGCTCGTCCAGAATCTGAGGAAAGGGAAGAAACACCTGTTAATCTTCCAACTAGCACGTCCAGAAATAGAGTTCGGGGAAGACCAAGGGGACGAGAAATACATTCTGAACATGAGAAATCCCACTCTGGAAATGTTCAGGAAAGGTCGGTACCACACCGAGAATATATAACCAGAGATATGTTGGTAGAGGAAATGGGGAAATTACGGAAAACTCTGACATCTATTATGGGAATACCGGCTAGGGTAGAAACGAAAAGAGTAGAAGTTTATCTCTCTGCTCCAATCACCCACAACAAGGAAGGAGATATTAAGATGTTTTTGGCATGCAAACCACCAACCTTTTCTGGGGAGAGAGATCCAGTGAAAGCTATGTGCTAGATTAAGGAAATGGAATCTGTGTTCAACACCATTCGTTGTCCTGAAACATATAAAGTTCGATTTGCTGTTTCGGTATTAAAGTCAATTGCTTTATTCTGGTGGGAAGTTGAATCATCTACCAAAACATATATTTTACAGACTCTGTCTTGGGTAGAATTCGTGGATAGATTCAAGAATCAATTCTGTCCTAAAACCGCAGTGAGACAAATGGAGGAAGATTTTTTGAAACTAGAGCAAGGAAATGGAATAGTTCGGGAGTATACTGAAAGATTTATTGAATACTCTCGTTTTGCTAAACATTATGTTTTGACTGAATCCAGAAAGATAGAGAGGTATATTTGGGGTTTGAAACCCTTAATTAGAGAATTTGTTATTGCTATGAAACCAATACCTTTCCATTGACGGTGGACGCAGCTGAGATAACCGAATGAAATAAGAACCGACAATCAGAAGGAAAGATTGTAGAGAAAATAAAATGGGAGGGACCTTCATCTTTCCGAGGGCCGAAAACTGTAAGATATGATAACAGACCGGAACAAAAGATCGGTGAGAAAGTCTGCTCACAGTGCCGACAAATTCATCAGGGTGAATGTAAGATGGACCCAAGGAAATGTTATAAGTGTGGCGAAGCGGGCCATCTGTCTAGAAATTGCCCAGCTAATAGAAGATGTTTTAATTGCAATTCTCCGGATCATATTCGACCGAATTGTCCATTGTTAAGAACTTCGCAGTTAACAATGGGTAGTAATGCGTCGGGTACTCGAGGAAGGCCTACTATAAACAGAGGAGGACAAGGAGGGGCGCGGGGACGATCATTCCAGATGACTAAAAACGAGGCAGAAGCATCACCGGATGTAGTAACAAGTACATTTCTTCTGAATTCAATACGTGCTAAGGTGTTATTTGACTCTGGTGCAAACTTTTTGTTTGTATCACCATTGTTTACTCAAACTACATGTCTGAATTCTGTGCTACTTAATGATGAGTTAGTAGTTGATATTGCTAATAGTCAAGAAACTATTACTAGTGTGTTCAATAACTGTATTATTGTTATTGAGGACTGTGAACTTCCGATCCRGTTATTTCCCATGCCAATGAAAGAATTTGAYGTAGTAGTGGGTATGGACTGGTTGGCAAAGTATCAGGCTAGTATTGTTTGTAATCAGAAAATGATCAGAATTATTCTGCCAGACCAGAGAACAGTTGTTATTTATGGTGATTGTCAAAATCACCATACCAGTATCTTGTCAGTAAAGAAAGCCCAGAAAAGTATTCGGAAAAAGTGCCAAGGATATTTGGCGTATGTAATTGATTTAAAGAAAGAGAAAGGAAAAGAAGAATCGATTCCGATTGTTAGTGAATATCCAGAAGTTTTTCCGGAAGACTTATCTGGATTACCACCAGATAGAGTCATTGAGTTCCGAATTGATTTAGTACCAGGGGTTGCACCTGTAGCAAAGACGCCGTACCGTTTAGCTCCATCTGAATTGAAAGAATTGGTGGCACAGTTGAAAGATTTAACTGATAAGGGATTTATTAGGCCCAACACTTCACCTTGGGGTGCTCCGGTCTTATTCATCAAAAAGAAGGATGGGTCTATGCGAATGTGTATAGACTATCGTGAACTAAATAAGTTGACAATCAAAAACAAATATCCTTTACCGAGGATTGATGACTTGTTTGATCAACTGGTAGGAGCAAGTTATTTCTCCAAAATCGATTTG
>NW_020203266.1:1834-3312 GCF_001531365.2 Cynara cardunculus var. scolymus | reverse complement strand
GCCAAATGATTGATGTTGGCCCTTGAGGTCTTCGTGTCAAGGCCGTAGGTGACTGCAGAGGAGAACATCTCCTTGATTTCGTCTCTGAATAAAGAGTAATCTGCGTAGCCTGCAGAGAAGAAATCGGTTGCGAATTTGGTGGCCATCTTTGTAAGTTCTTCCTTTAGCGTCTTGATGGAGGAGGGATTTAGAGTCATCACTTGGAAGGCTTCTGCTAAGTCATCCTTTCGAAGGACAGAGCTCTGAAGGGTTACCAAAGTGGTCTTCAAATCGGCAGTGGTGGCGGATAACTCCTTCAGAGCTTCTGTGAGCGGAGTGAGGTCCTGTGGCATTGAGCGCGAGATGAACAAGCTTTTCAACTCGTCTATCTTCTTGAACAATTCTATGGCAAAGGTGTTAAGCTCCCCCTTTGTCACATAGTCGTTCTGGGAACTCGGACCACCAACACATGGTGATCCTTTGGCCTCGGAGCTTGAGGCGCCCTCAGTGGCTGATTTTTCGTAGCCTGCTCGGGGACTACCACCGGATCCTCGCACATCTCCTTGAGGAGAGCCTACCGGTGTTCTGTAGATCTCTTGCACAGTATTCAGAGCCCAACATTGCAGATTGATCTAGTGGAGACAGAGGGCGTTCTAGACCCTCTGCCTCTGTGATCCTCACCAGTGCCTCTGAAGCACATTCTGGTTGTACACTCTTGTGAGGAGAGGCAACGAATGCCTCTCTTGGTTCTGTCAAGTCCATGGACGAAGGGACTCTTTTTGTAAAACCTTCATCCTTTTGAGAGGATGAAGGAGTATGATGTGGTTGCCCAGGTGTGCGCTCCACAGAGGACGAAAGAATGTCCTCTGCGATGGTAGGCTGGTTAGGGTTCGGCATGTGCGTGCCTGCTTCAATAGAGGTTTCCTCTAGAACAAGGCCTCTAGATATGTGGGATGCACTGGGAGGTGGGATTGGTTGTGTGCCTTTGGCATCTTTTGCTCCCTCACCTAACACTTCTGCCACTTCTTCTTCGTCATCTAGAATGACTTCTGTCCCCAACTGAGTTTCATCAAATGGCGCATTCAACTCCTTCTGGATATTCAAAAGAACATCCTGAATTTGTTTTGTTGGGGAGACATTAACGACCATCTTGCGCAACCTTCTGCGCTTGGGTGTTGCTGTAGCCTCTGCCGGGCTTTCTTCTGCAATGGTCTTTGTGACCACAGGTTTTGTGATCACAGGCTCTGTCGGTTCAGCCTTCTTTGTTTTTATTTTCTTTGGTTTTGGCAGAGGTATAGTTGGGCCCTCTTCTTCTACGGGCCTCTTTTTTGCCTTTTTCTTCACAGAGGTGTCATCACCCTTCTGTCTTCTTCTTCTTCTTGCGTGGGGGACTTGGGATTCTAGGGGGTTCCTCACTCTGCTTMCCAGCCACTTCTGGCTCCTCCACACATCCCTCCACTCTCATTTTTTCAATTTCAACACCTAATGGGACACCTATT
>NW_020203266.1:0-1442 GCF_001531365.2 Cynara cardunculus var. scolymus | reverse complement strand
ATAGAGTGTTCCATACAAGGAGTAGTCCTTTATGCCTGAACTGTGTCCTTTTGGTAATCGGGGTCGCATAAGAATGAAATTCCAAAAATTGGATTAATTCTTYGTCTGTAGGAGTGGCAGCATAGGCATTTAGGTTCAATTCGTCCAAAGTAGGCAAATGTAGGGCTGTTCTCAAGGTTTCCACATTAAGTTCTAAAGGAACTAGTGATTTGTTCAATGGGTGAGAGGCGTAACCAACAATGGTCAGCCCAGTATTGTCAAGGGTAGTAGTGTAGGCACTCAGCAGAAATTAGGTTAAGTAGGTTTCTGGTGTGGGTCTAGTGGCAGATAAAGCATAGAAAAGGGGATGGTTCCTTAGTATTTCTATTAAAGTGAAGGTGTTATCGGGAAAACCTGAGGGGACGAAGTGGTAATTGCTCGGCTTTTTCACCAGGACGATCTTTTCGTACTTGTTTTGCATGAAAGACAGGGCGTGCGAAGTTAGGGCTTGTGCTTGGGTGACCTCGTTGTCACTTGAGTCATTAACAGACTGGGCTGAGGCACTTGAAGACGACATGGTTGCAGGTAAGCTTTGAGAGAGTTGCAGGTTGCAGGTTCGTATAAGAGTTCTTGAGAGCGTAAGGTTTTAATTTGGGGGGAAGGAGGGTATTTATAGGTAAGGATTTTAAAATTGAACCGTCTGCTGTACGAAAGGTCGTGTGATGAGTGGATTTAGGTGAAACGGTTCAAAAAAGTATGACACGCCGTATTGGGAAGGCGCGCGATTGATGACGTGCGCTTCCTTTTTCTGACTCGCTCGTGTTTGTTCTTACCCTTATCCATAGAGCCACGCGTACCATTTCAATAGACAGGAACTATCAACAGAGTTCTGTCAGAGGCTTAAGGGTTACAAGGCCTCTGTGATATGTGACGGGCCTTCTTATAAATGATACACCTTTTACCTTAACGGTTTTAGAAAATCCACAGAGAGATGAGTATTTGCTCAGCTCAACTCACAGAGCTTCTGTTAGAAGCGCCAGAGGTTTTGATGAGATGACGTCTGAGAACGAAATACTTCAAACGTTTTTGCACCTTCTGTGGTTTTATTTTTGAAAACACTCCCCCTCTGAGCCAGCTTCCTTGGCTCCCCCTTAATAAAAACCATTTGAAAATCCTGAAGAAGAAGTGTCCACAGAAGATCCGTTCAAAGAGCCTCTGTAAGCAGTCACAGAGGTTCTGTGAAAAGACTTCTGTGAGCTAAAACATTTTATTCTTCAAGAGGTTTTATCTTTTTGAAAACACAAACACCCCCTTGAACCATGCAAGCCTCTGCTTGGTTAAACCTCTAGACTAAAGAATCAAGCGAAAAATTATTCAAGAAATTTAGATTATTTACAAAATTGAATTTAAAAGAGAATATGTGAACAAAAAGAATAAAGAATTAAGACGACCACCACCTAAGA
>NW_020203265.1:20422-21898 GCF_001531365.2 Cynara cardunculus var. scolymus | reverse complement strand
AAGGCGACCGTATCAGCCCTTCAGAGCTCTGTCCTCAACAAAGACGACCTCACAGAAGCATTTAGCGCCCTGTCTCTCAACCCTTCTTCAATCCAAAAGCTAAAGACAGAACTAACAGAGGTTGTCGCCCAATTTGCAGCAGACTTCATCTCCGCCGGCTACACAGATTATTCTGCCTTCAAGGATAAGATCAAAGGGATGTTCTCCTCTGCGGTCACCTATGGAATTGATTCTAAATCCTCCAGGGCTAACATTAACCATCTAGCCACTCGCAGAGAGCTAAACGCAATGGTTGAAGCCCTTGGAGAGACCGTGCAGAAATACATCGACCAACTCCTCAAGGAAGCCCGAGCAAACAACAAAGCTATAAGAGACTGCACGAAGAAACTCGTCAAAGAAGGTGATAACTTCATAAATGAGATCTATCGCTGCATCTCTAAAATGAAATGGGCCACAGAGATGGATATCAACACTGCCTCTGTGATTGCTGAGGAGGTCATTCAAAAGATGGAGAGGGTGGCTTCCAAAGTATTAAAGCGATTGAAGAAGGCTCACCTTACTACTTGCAAGGCAGAAGCCACTAAAAACCATGACGATCAAGGAGGTAATGACCATGATCGTCATGAGGGGGAGAAGAAGAAAGAGGAACCAAAGAAGACAACCTCTGCCAGACCACTAAAAATAGTGGACTCTGCTGCTGCYCTATTCTCTAAAGACAAATCTCCAGAGCCTAAGGGAAAAGGCAAGGGTAAAGCAGTAGAGGAGTCGCCACAGAAGGGGTCAAGCTCTGAGACGCCAGAGGAGATAAATGAAGAAGAATATGATGACCCCGATCTCGTTCGAGCTTTAAAGGCATCTTTAGCAGAGGCACAAGCGAGAAAGGGCAGAGCCCCCATCCCCAGAGCTGGAGAAGGCTCTTACTCTAAAATGACGAAGATTCCAGAGGAAACGTCCATGGGTACGTTTGACGCTCTGGTAGGAACTGTCAAGCCAATCCTACCAAAGGGGTCCACCCAGAGGCCGATACTAGAAGAAGAAACCAGAATGCCAGAATCTGCCACAGTGGGGAGGGTTTCTGAGATCCTTGAATCTATGAGCAAGATTCCTACGCAGAAAGTGTGCACAGAGCCCGTAACCACTGTTGAGGAGATTCTGTGATGGCGTTACTCAACTGTGGACACAGAGCCCCCTTATGACCCAGAGCTTACAGGTATGCCCTCTGCCATTGCAAAGTTCCACTTCTCAAACTCAGAGCAAGTGATTACTTCACTCGAAACAATTTCTCCAAGGACTATGCTCAAGAAGACCGTGCTATATGCTCAATATGTGGTAAAAAGGGATGACGGCAACCTATATACTTTCACAGATGCTGACCTCCACAACCTCTGTGTATTTGACCTAATATTCTTTCACAAGATATTGAACAAATACATGGAGAGGAGGTCAACATATTCGATTTCTCTCAGAAGGCTGATT
>NW_020203265.1:7255-19682 GCF_001531365.2 Cynara cardunculus var. scolymus | reverse complement strand
CAAGTAAAATGTGACAGAACCTCTGATGTCTCTCATAGAGGTTCTGGAAAATGGTCCTCTGGCAATAAGATCATACAAGTCAATTATAGCAGAGCCTCTGGTATGGCTCACAGAGGGTCTGCGGATTTCGTCTTCTGTGAAGATCCTGTTCTACTGATTTTTCAAAGGTTGTTTGCTGCATGTGCTTCTCACATGACTAGGTCTTAATAGACTTTATTTGGACGGCTTAGATGAATTCACACGTCTAGATCAAGTCAGTAAGGTCGTTAGAAAATAGTATAAATAGCGGCTAAGGCCTTTGTATTCAGTGTGCTTCCGAACTGTAATCGTCCTAGAGTTCATTCAGAGTAATAGATCACTATCAAAGATGAATTTACAGGTCCAACAGATATTTTTTTTTCGAGAAGACCAACGATTCAAGTACTCAAACTCTACTCTGCGCTATATCAGATATCATTTAATAAAGAGCAGAGATACCTCCCCTGAAGCAAAGGAAAGAGAAAAAATCATTCTAAGGTCAATCCATAACTTGTTGGAGTTTCGAGAACTTCTTAGAAGGTTCATCAAACTTCAACACATATAGGCATTACTTTGTAAGCATTTTTCTATCTTTTCAATCAAGGTAATTTCTTTTCATCGTATTGTACTTTTCTAGATAGATAATGTAAAACAGATGTTTCTTTTAACCTCTTCCTTCGACTAGACGTGTTTTCAATTCTAGTAAGAGCCTGTCTTATTTTCCCTTAGAGTGAGATTGTTAGACCCCAACTTGTGAAAGTGTAAGTAAGAAGTCTCTTACTCTAGTCAATAGGACTTAGTCTATAGAAGCAGTCTGGACTAAGAGCTCTCATGCAGAAGAGGTCGAGAACCAGAGCTCTTACTCAAAGAGTGAAGGTTCCTACATACAGAGCCCACGCTCAATCTATGTGGACGATCAAGCCTTATGCGCCAAAAATCATAAGCGCTTGATGCAAAGCTACAACTCCAGACATAGAGCCTCTTCATAGTACATGCATAGCTTCTGTATAGTACATGAAGAGCTTTTGGTCTCCTTACTCCATGGAACGCGTGTGTAGTCCAGACATTCTCACAAGCGTCAAACAAAATCAAGGCGGCTTGACTTGGTCCGCTCCACTTTTCAAGGGATGTCAAAGATAAGGATGCAGACTTGGCAACTCAAAGATTCAAGCCATAATTATAGCATAGTTGTTTGACTTAGGCGTAAGGAGGCTTCCTCCTTAGGTTCAAATTACTTGAGAGTGTCGACTTATACTATAGCATATTTCTTGTGAGAATACGTTTAGATTGAAAGTTCTTGTTTTCATCTAATAAAAGCATCTGATATATTCAAGTCTTTCATTGTTCTTATTTATTTTGAATATTTTGTTTGATCAAACTGTAACATCCAATTTCTAATATGCCTAATTATTTGCTTAGTATATTTAACTATTGGGTTAAATAGAACTTATGATTTAGTGGAAGTTTGGGTCTGAAGTTTTAGAATTTTATTTCTTAAGAATATATTAGAGGATTTGGAAAAAAAATTACGTCAAATAGATACGTAAAACTGATTTTCTTGGGAGATATTTTCTAGAATATTTTTGTTGGATGTTATAGATTATCTCTTTATGAACGTGTAGGCGAAAACCTCATAGAAAACGGAGGTCCGAGCGAAAAGTTATGAATAATTTAAGTATTGATGATCAAAATGGGTACCTAGCYGGGCCAAACCGGCCCAACTCGAGTTTTAGCATTATAAATTGKAGTTTTGGCCCATTTTTCATGTCATCTAAGTCCAGAACTCACACACACTAGAGATGCGATTTTCACACACATAGGCTTGAATCAACTCAAATCAAAGAAGAACTACAAGATCTTTGAAGGATTTGATCTTCAAGTAAGGTATAATCTATTTTTTTGCACTTGTTCTTGGTTGACATTCTTGTTTTATGGATTGGATGTTGAGATAGAGTAGGGTTTCATATGGGTTTGATCTTAAGTATATAAAATGAGTGCTTTTTAGTATTTATAGCATGAAATGGTCATTAGATTCAAGAGATTATCAAGATTTATGCAAGTTCATCATATGAACYTTGACTTGATTAAGTCAATGATTTGGGAGATAATATAAATGATAAAATAAAGGTTGGATTNAAATGATAAAATAAAGGTTGGATTTTGGTTGTTTATGTCAAATATGTTATATTAAGTTGAGATTCAGAAGTTGGAATGGTTTGGAATCGAAATGGTTTGARRAAAATGTATGAAAATGAGAATTTTCGACTTTTGAATGCATTGAAAGTGTGCAGGTTTTGAAAATCTGTATAAAATCGTAGAAAAATCCAAATGAGTTGAGGCTAATTTCTTTAGTTAGATATTTTAGTCTAGTTTATTTCTTATTTTATGATCAAGGCACGATTTCGAGCTTAAATTGGGCAAAACAGTTCTGCATGCAGCAGCTGTACATAGAAATTTAGGTAAAATGTTCAAATAGGATATGTGTATATCATGAGTTTCTTATATTGGTTGCTTATGAGATTTTGTACATTTACTCCAAGGGGTGATTAAGACATGTTTTGATACTTTGGAAGCAATCTAAGTGTGGTAGATTGGACTTGCTTTGTGAGCTCAATTTGGAGCTTTTCGGTATTGTACGGTTGCCCGGTGAGTTATATAGTTAATTGTTACATATTGATTTGAACATATATATTTTCATATGAATATTTTTGGTCTTGAATGGAGTCACAATATCTTGATTTGTCTTTGATTCTGTCTCTTGAGTCGATTCCTTATTACTATCTCGGTACATCGGTTTGCTTTCTGGATCCGGACTCGTTGTTTTGTTCCTTGAATTGTACGCCATAGTACGGGTACTACTTCGTGTGGCATGCCGAAAGTTGATGGCGAAGTCAAGATCTCGGGTTGGACGGGTGAGACTTTCTGCAGTTGTGAATACTCATTGCTCAGAAAGGAGGAAGAGCAATGAGTAGGGAACCTTGGTACATACCCGGTAGAGGAAGGCGGGCAATGCGAGGTTTCTCGTAATGTATGATTCTGACTCGGACTTTGGCATGAGCCCGGGAGGTGAAGGACGGGGTGATGCACTGTCTTTGTTATGTATACCGATTTGATCTCTTGGTTCTTGATATTTATTGGTATTCTAATGTTGTTGAATATATTTGGTCGTTGAACCTATCTCCTTGTTGTATTGAGCAAYAATGGTATGGTATAATATGGTGATTTGAATATGGAATCCTATGATCTTGGCATCTGGTACGTAATGGTTCACTCAGTTTCTTGTAAGTCTTGGTTTGCATCTGGATGATGTCTTGAACTCTTTTATTGATAAGAGTTTATTATGTATGTTTATAATCATGTGCGATATTGATATGTAATGTTTAACTATTTAACTCACAAAGCGTTGGCTTACCATTTAAGTGGCAACCTTTCTTTGGAAAGAAGACGGATAAATAGAAAGAACCCGTTGTCTGACTTGAAGATTTATCGGGGAACTTGAAGATATCGATCTTGCTTTTGGGTAAATAGTAGCTTATATATATAGTCTTGTCCCGTATTCTTTTGGTTACATAATTTGGGTTGTAAGTAAAAATCCGTTATATCCGATTTGGAATTGTATTTTGGGTGGTTTTATCATTAAAATAGAATGGATATTTCGATGTTTTTCTAGAAATTAATATCTTATATTTTGAGGTTAATTAATGTTATGCACAGATCTGTGGGTTTTAAAAGTTTGGTCCTTCATGGCCTCTGGTCCTTCATGGCTCAGGTCCTTCATGGCCTCTGGTCCTTCATGGCCTCTGGTCCTTCATGGCTCTGGTCCTTCATGGCCTCTGGTCCTTCATGGCCTCTGGTCCTTCATTGCCTATGGTCCTTCATTGTCTCTGGTCCAACCATTGCCTCTGGTCCTTCATAGTCTCACCTCTGGTCCTTCATGGCCTCTGGTCTTCTTCCAGACTTGGCCATTTCAGCAGCCTCTGGACCATTGCCTCTGGTCCAACCATTGCCTATGGTCCAACCATTGCCTCTGGTCTTCCTCTAGACTTAGGGGGTGTTTGGGATTGCTTATCATAACTGCTTATTAACTTATTTCAGTCTGGCACCGGAGATAAGCAGTTTTCTAGTGTTTGGGTAAAGAAAAAAAACTGCTTATACCAGTGCCAAACCGGTAATAAGCAGTTTTTAATAAGTTACTCAGTAGTGACTTATGAAAATCGACTTATTACCGATTTACCATTTTAACCCTTTTTAACACCTATCTCTAATACACAGTGTCTACATCTCATCATCATCTTCACGAACAGATATACACACATCATATACATCTCATCATCATCTTCATGAACAAATATACACATAGCACATACATCTCTCATCGATATCTTTCTCCAGATATCTCTTCACGAAACCATCACCGTCTACCCTTCCGATTATCATCATCATCATCAATATCTCTTCACGAAACCATAATCGTCTACCCTAACCCACCAATACGAACTGATACGATTGTACACAACCGATACGATTCTACCCTAACCCCAGAGATCGATACCCTAACCCAACGTCTACCCTTCCGATTATCATCATCATCATCGATATCCCTAACCCAATACGAACAAAGATCTATACCCTAACCCACCAATACGAACAAATACATCGACGCAGATACGATACTGTGTAAGTCCTTGATTTCCTTCATGTTAGTATATATTCTATTGTTTTCATCTTCAATGGTGATTCTGTGTTCGTAGAGGTGGTTTTGGTGGTGGTGGGTAGTTCTTCTCATGGTGGTGGGTGGTGATTGAATATTGATAGTGGATGATAACCTGATGGATTTTGGTTTTTGATTTTGGTGGGTGGTGATAAACTGATGGATTTTGGTTTTTGATTTTGAGATTTGAATATTTGGAAGGATTTGATTTTGATTTGGGGGATATTGAGGACACTATCCCCAGCCTTGCAGAGTGCAAGAGACATTTTTACAGGATGGCACTTGCTCCAAGCTAAAGAAATTAATGGTTCAGCAATTAGTAATGTTTATATCAAAGATCATAAAATAACCAAATCAGCGTATTCCAAATGTTTGTTAATTATTCTTATTGATATAAATTATTAATCTTATTGATATAAATTTTTGTCATADATATTATTATAAATGATGAAAAATAACTTTGTATATGTTAAAAATCAAATAAGTTAATAAGCAATCTCAAACACTCTCATAAGTCAATAATATGGAAGACTGTCCTTTTTGGTCATTTTACAGATATAAGCAAATTTTGCCAAACACTAAAAAATAACTTATTAGCTTATTGCAGTTTGGTACCGCTATAAGCCAATCCAAACACTTTTTACAAAACTCCAGTTTGATACCACGTAAGTTAATAAGCACTTTTACAAAAAAGCATAAGTTATTTTAAATAAGCAATCCCAAACACCCCCTTAGTATTTTTAGCAGCATTTTCAGATTTTTCATCCTTGGTTCAGATGGCTTTGACAAAACTTTTAGAATAATTTAGGATCAACTTTGGTCCCAATAATCAATAAATTATATTACATTGGAGATTTTATAGGAATTGGTAATTTGGGGTTTGCTCAAGCGTGACGTTACACAAACTCAGTTCACTGTTAGTACTTCAATCTTATTTTTATCAAACTGTGTTTTTCTGAAATTAAAGAGTATCTGGGTTCCAACATACAATAACAAATTTATCAATATATTCTTTGCATACCCGATTCAATAAATCCATAAAAGCTGCAGGTGCGTTAGTTAAACCGAATGGCATAACTAGGAATTCATGGTGTCTTTACCTGGTTCGAAATGCGGTTTTAGCAATATCTTCTTCTTTAACTTTAAGTTGATGATAACCTGATCATAAATCAATATTCCAGAAGTAACTGGCTCCCATGAGTTGATCGAACAAGTCGTCAATTCTTGGCAACAGATATTTGTTCTTGATTGTCAGTTTGTTCAGTTCTCGGTAATTGATACACATGCACATAGAACCGTCTTTCTTTTTCACAAAAAGGAACTAGAGCTCCCCACCGTGAAGTATTGGGTCTAATGAATCCCTTGTCAAGCAAATCCTTTAACTATGTAACCAATTCCTTCAGTTCTGACGGAGCTAATCGATACGGTGCTTTGGCTACTGGTGCTGCTCCAGGTAACAAATCAATCCCAAATTCAATAACTCTATCTGGTGGTAATCCGGATAAGTCTTCTGGAAAGACTTCTGTATATTCACTAACAATCGGGATCAATTCTTTCTTTACCTCAATTGCATAGGCTAGATATCCCTGACATTTCTTTTGAATACATTTTCTGGCTTGCATCATAGTTAACAGGCTGGTTTGATGATTCTGATGATCACCATATATAACAGCTGACCCTCTATCTGGCAAGATTATTCTGATTATCTTTTTATCTCAAACAATGTTGGCCTAATTTTCTGCCAACCAGTCCATCCCTACTACTATATCAAACTCTTTCATGGGCATGAGAAATAGTCTGATCTGTAGCTCATATCCCTCGATTGTGATAATACAGTTATTGAACAAATATTCCACAGATACTTGACCATTAGCAGTATCAACTACTAACTTATCGTCAAGTGGCACAAAATTCAGACAAGCACATATAGCAAAGGATGGGGATACAAACAAGAAGTTTGCACCCAAGTCAAATAACACTTTAGCATATAGAGAGTTCATGAGGAATGTGCATGTCACTACATCTAGTGTAATTTTGGCTTCATGTTTGATCATTTGAAAATATCGACCATGCGCCCCTCCTGATCCTCCTCTACCCATGCTTGGTCTTCCACAGGCACTCTATGTATTGCTTCCCATGGTCAATTGTGAAGCTTTCAATTGCGAGCAGTTAGGTAGAAGATGATCTGGCGAGTTGCAATTGAAACATCTTTTGGTCATTGGGCAACTTCGGGACAAATGACCTGCCTTACCACATTGGTAGCATTTCCTGAGATCTGTTTTTCATTCACCTTGATGAATTCGGTGACATCAAGGACAAGCTTTTCACTAACTCTCTAGATGGGTCTGTTTCCATATTTCACAGCTTTCGGCCCTCTGTATCCAGTCGATGGCCCTTCCTATTTTCTCTTCTCCATCACTTTTTCTTTCTCTTGTCGATTCTTATTTCTCTCAGTTACTTCTGCTGCATCAATTGTTAAAGAGAACATAGTCGGATTCATGGCTATTACAAACTCTCGAATGGATGGCTTCAATCCCCAAATGTATCTCTCTACCTTCCTTGATTCGGATGAAATGTATTGTTCAACAAACCGTGAGTATTCAATAAACTTTTTTGTATACTCTCGAACAGATATGGTGCCTTGCTCTAATTTCAAGAAGTCTTCTTCCATTTGTCTTATAGAAGCCTTCGGACAAAATTGTTCTTTAAAGCGATTAACAAATTATGCCCATGATAAGGTCTGCAAGATGTCTGCTCTGGCTAGTGACTCTACTTCCCAACAGAACAATGCATTAGATTTCAATACAGGGATTGCGAATCTGACTTTGTCTATTCATGCGCATCTGATTGTATTGAATACAGATTATATCTCCTTGATCCAACACATAGCTTTGTCTGGATCTCTTTCCACTAAAAAGGTTGGTGGTTTACAGGTTAAAAACATTTTAATATCCCTTTCTTTATTATTGATAACTGGGACTGATGGATTAATTTCAACTCTGCCAGTCTCGATTCTGGCAGGTATCCCCATGATGGAAGTCAAGGTTTTCCTTAGCTTTCCCATCTCTTCTGCCAACATGTCTCTAGTCACATACTCTGGCAAAGGTATCTGTTCTTGATTCATGTTTTCAGAATTTGATTCTCCATGATCTGTATTGGCTTTTGTCTAGCTGTTTCTACCTCTTGCTTTCCCTCTGCCCTCAGATGTACCAATGGGAGCAAGAACAGGGGAATCCTCTTCATCATTAGGATTGGGGCAGGTGATTCTCTCAGACCTTCTGGATCTACTAGTCATCTGCAAATTTCAAGTTAATAAATACATTTTCACATTCCTAAATATAATAAAGTGTATAAGTTCAGTTATGTACCTCTAAATTCAAAATTACATTGGCCAGATGTAATCTGAATGTACCTTACACACTGATCTCTTAACTTATCATATTTATTTCCAAAGGTGCTAACTATGTCTGGGACCCCTAATATGCAATGAAACAGTTTAAGTCTAGACATCATGCTGTGAATACCTAAATCCCTTAAACTCATGCTCTGATACCACTTCTATAACACCCCAAACTCACATTGCATACAACATATGATTCATTCAAAGAAATACATGTTTAATCCCCACAAAGGTCCATAATACAAAAGACTACTTTACAAAATACACAACTCAAAAATTCCAAAATACATGCTCTTGTACTACATGCCATTTAGCTTCAAAATACATCCACATATTGATCTTCTCAAGCTAAACATATAGGGAACTTAATCACATTTTCCCTTAACCTTACTATCATTATAGTCTGCAGTTCCTGCAATACATATTTGAAAACACAAAATGAGGGTTAGACCTGAAGGTCTTATGAGATCCCTCTTTTTCATGTAATTGCAGGGTGAAAATCACCAAAACATTATTTAGATAAATCATTTCACATAATGAAAAGTAAATTCATAATCTATATTAGTCCATCGGGCCTCTGGTCCCTAAGACCAGAGTTAGAAAATATTTTCACAAGTAACAGGACTAGAGCTCCTATGGTTCCTCTATCAGAGCTTCTTACTCAAGTAAAATTCTCATAAATGTTCATAGACTAACACCATAGATAGTAAAATAGTTTTTCCCAAGTATAAAAACATATATTAAAGTGATCTTGTATGACCAGAGCTCTGGTTCTACTAGCCAGAACTTCTGGCTCAAAACTTAAGACCAACCAGAGGCCTTCTGGTTCAACGCGCAGGCCAACCAGACCGCCTTTTGTAACAATCCACAATTTCCACATACAGATAATACACATACACATACTCATAAAACAAAATAAAATATTGTTTATGTTAGGACTGAAAATCAGTATTAAATTGTATTCGTCTTGAAAGTTAAATATTGTCTATAATTGTAAAAGTCATCGTGTTTGACTTTTCTTATAGGAGTTTGACTTTGACTTTTGTTTAATAGTTTGACCATATAAATAGGAGTTGTCTTTGTAATTTGTAAGAAGATAGCATTATTGTAAAATCATATACGTAATATAGAAGTTTGACTGATTTGAATGCATTGACTTTTCCTCTCAATATTCATATGAGTGTTCTTATTGTTCTTACAAGAAATCATAGATCTGCCATATTATGGAGCTTCATGAAGATTGATCACTGAAGTGGGACAAACAATTGGTATCAAAGCATGTGTGTAAGAGATCAGATGAAGAAATCAGAGTTTTTTTAAGATTTTTGAAGATTTTTTTTTCTGATTTTCTTTTCTTTTTCGTGTTCTTCATTTTTTCCTTCTGTTTGATCCGAATTTTTTTTAAGTTCTTGTGTTTTCGTGTTATAAATAGGATCAAAATGCTCGAAATTGAATTGTGAATCTTTGTTATTCACAAAGATTTGTGATTTGATCATTCGAATTTTAATTTTGGTGGATTTTGTGTTTTTAAATTTTTTTCGTGTTCTTGATTTTTTCTTTAAATCAGTGTTTTTGATCCATTTTTTAGAGTTTTTTCTGTTTTTGTGTTTTTGATAGTTTTTAATCTGTTTTTTAATCTTGAGTTTACTTACCTTTTTGTTAAACCGCCCAATTTCAAAAGCCTAGCCCATTATCAAGGTCCAGTTCATTATCCATCTCTTTCACAGTCCACCTGTGTTCTTACCTTTCATCGCTTCAAAGGCTGAAGCTAAATCGCAGAACTCAGATTAAGCGGACAAGTTTAAATCGATCACAACCTGAGCGGATTCTTGAGCTGACAAGTTTAAACCGATCACAACCTGAGCGGATACTTGAGCGAATTAATAGAATTCTTGAGCGGTTTAAGCTAAACCGCACACCATTTTAGCGGATTAAGGAGCTAAACCGTAGAAGTCTTGACCAGATAATTGTCCGGATTCGCACAAATCACAGGTAAGTCCATCAATCTCAGGTTTAGGGTTGATCTTTGAGCGGTTTATACCTAAACCGGTCACCTCTTGACTGGATTAGTGACCAGATTCGATTAACACATAAGCAGACTAGTGATCGGATTACTAAATCGCACGAGTTCTTAGTAAATCGCTCAAGGGTTCCTTATTTCAAAGTCTCACACTGTCCGGTTTTGGTATATCGATTAAGAATCTTGAGCGGACTACTAATCGGATAAGCATCAAGATTGATCGGACTCTAAATCGCCTACAGTTTATTTCGAATCTTGACCGGAGAGTTGAGCGGATAAGTCTCCGAACAGGTCATTCATGTGGTGGTCATCGTGACCGATTTAGGCTATGTGAAGCATCGATCGGATTTTAACAGGTAACAGATAGCTTGATCGGATTTTGGTCTTGACTTCAAATCGAACAGCAACCTTTCTCTGTTTAAGACTGCTCGTTTATACGTTTTTGTCCTAACTGTTTTGATTAAAGTGAAGCTGACAGTTTGATTGTCAAGTTTGATTTGAACAGGAACCTGTTTTGCCTTCGGGATTATGAGCAGCAGCAAGTAAACTTTTCTTGTCGATTTTTCTGTCTTGCTGTTAGATTTGTGAATTGTTTATTGTGTTTATGATTTTGGGACTGGTACAGAAGTAGTTTGTACAGCAAGGTTCTGTTTTGAACATATTTAGTTGCTGTTTTGATTTTGATCTTGACAGTAGTAAACAGTGGATTTGGTTTCTCCACGAGTTTGATAGTCAATGATAACAGGAACCTGTTAAGCTGTGTGTTTTGAGCAGATTTGATTGTATTCTTAAACTGTTTGGTGAGCAGCTTAAAATCTGGTTGTTGAGCTGTTGTTTAGTAAGTTGTTTGAAGCTGAGTGAACAGGTTAGTATTGTGAGTGTTTAAACCAGGTGACAGGTTCTTATTGCTGTTTTACATAAGAATTGTGAGTGTTTGCTGTTAGTCTTATTGCGGTGAGTGCTTGAGTGATTTGAATCTCTAGCTGTGTAGTTCTGCAGTAAGTAAACAGATTTTATCTTGTTGTGAGTAGTGATCTAATTTCTTGATCATGCTGGGTGCGGTTTAGACAGTCAACGTATTTGATAAACTCGTCTTTTGAACAGTTTCGTTCAAAGCTGTTTTGATAAGGATTCAGAGGCTGTCTTGAGCGGTTTCCAAATCATGTTTTGATCCTTTTAATCAAGTCTAGTGAAAGCTGTTTTTAATTTTGCAGTAAACTGTTTTTACACTGTATTTGACTTGGTTGTTTTGGACAGATTAGCGCACAGAATCTGTTTACAAGCTGCTCCATTTTCAACTTTACTGTCATTCAGGACGAAGCACAAATAGAGACTGCTAGATGAATCAAGGATTGTTACATCTCTTACACGCTTCAATCAAAGAATTCCTTTCAACATCAACCATTTGAATTGATCAAGCATTTCATTTGGTGTAATCATATCAAGGGATTCTGTTTTGGGTCATATGTACTTGAACTGTTTTGTGTAATTTGGACTTGGACAGTTTTATTTTTAGGTTTATAATTGTTTGAGTTTTAATTTTTTTTAGATTTTATTTTTGGATCATCGTATTTATGTTTGTGTGTGTTTTTATCTGTTTAAGAATTTTTGAACTGTTCTGCGTCACGTAAACTGTTTTTCATTAGTTTTAACTGTCTTTGACTGTTTTTAACAGTTTTTAACTGTTTTCAACGGTTTTGACTGTTTTTACTGATTTTTGACAGTTTCTCATCGTTTTACTAAATTCTCATCAGTTTTAGTGTTTTTTCAATTCTTTTTTAGCTTAATTGTTCCTGATTTCCTTTTATCTGATTTCACTGCATATATCCTAAATCTGATCAATTTTTTTTTAAATGGCAGATATTATAAGGGAGTTGAGAGCTAAGATTGCTGAGCTGGAAAAGAACATCGAGAGTTATAAGGAGAAAGAGTTGATGAATAAAGAAGTATTACATCGATCATGCATCAATCAGATGAAAAAGATGACACTCCAAATTCAAACTTTCCAGCATGAGTTAAAATCAGAAAAATTGCGTTCAAATAATTTTTAAGATCAATTAAAAATGCTAAAAGAAAGATATACCAAAGTATATATTGAAAATGCTGGAAACTTGAATTAGGCTAAGTCTTTGCAATCTAAGTCCAAAATATCTGAAGAAAAATCCAATGCTTTAAATTCCGAGTTATCTGAATTAAAGAAAAAATATAAATCATTAGCTTTAGTTAATGACGAACAAATTGTCAAAATAAGTAAGCTTGATTTAAAAATAATTCAGTT
>NW_020203265.1:5018-6587 GCF_001531365.2 Cynara cardunculus var. scolymus | reverse complement strand
AAAAAGATTAAAACCAAAAAGAATCCAAGGAAACAGAAGAAGCTTACAAAGAAAAAGAAAGTTTGATATTCTAGTAAATCTGATAATTTTCTTTTTCCTTATTCAGATAATACGTTGAAATTAAAGACTTATTGGAGAGTAAAAGAAGAAGTCAAATCATCTACTCAACTGAAGAAGAAGAATTTTACTAAATCYKTATTAAATGATTCGAAATTGAATAGTTCTGTAACAAGATATTCAGTTGATGAATTATTTGATATTGGAAATAGTAAAAATTGTTTTTCTCCGAGTAGAGTAAATGAATTATTTCAGTCTTTTACTTCTTTTAGACCATACCATTTCATGCATTCTGTGATATCTTACGTATCTAAAAGTGCTGAAAAGAAAATATCTTATAGAAATAAATGGTTTGGAAGTTACAACATACCCCAACCCAATRCTAACAATATAGGACCCAAGTTCGTTTGGGTACCAAAATCTACTTAATATGGTTTTACAGGTGTGTCCATTTGTGCTGATCAGAATATCATTTCAGTGATACACCAATGCAGGGGGAGTTGTGTTTTATTCCAAACAAGGCTTCTAAACACCCAGTTTAGGACCCGAGCTTAAATACCAAGGCTTCTGAACATTTCAGTTCAGAACCCGTGCTTTACCGAGTGTGGTTTCTAAACACTCAGTTTAGAACCCGTACTTAAAATGTTTTCTGTTTAATTTTTGAGCTTAAATGTTTCATTACTTAAATCTATTTTCTAGGGGGAGTCTCTAGAATTTTGAATAAATGTTTTCGGAAATGGAAATGTTTTCGGAAACGAGTACATTCTCTGAACAGGTATTTCTTGAGATTTTACTTGTGTAATTTCTCGTCGTACATAACTCCAATACTTGTTTCAGCTATTCTTCAAATTGTTATTATCACGTCTCTTATACGAAAATCATTTTCGGTGATAATACACTCGTTTGTATTCAATTTTGTTTTTCTGATATTTTTTTTACATTGATTCATATACATTCATTTTTTTTTAATATCAGAATCTGTAAACTTGTTCTTACAGATCTTCATTCATTTCTCTCGCATACTGAATAATCGAATCGTTGTCGCTTCATTCTTTTGTTAATTGTGCTTAAAGCCAAAATTTTTGATCAACTTTTATCTGATCATTGCACTTTAAAGAAATAATATTTTTGATCAATCATTGTGATCAAATGTGCATAACGCAATAATTTAGGAGGGACTGAGTGCTTATCAGAAATACCTCTATGGAATGTCAAAACCGACAGACCTACCCAAGAGGATAACCATATTTGAGTGAGTTTAAATCAAAAAGGGTTTGTGTGCTGAGACTAAAATGAAAAAGAGAGGGGTAGTTGTTAATCCGGGCATACCACATAATCTATTAGTTCTCGATTCTTTGGAGACTAATATTGAAAAAGGCAAAGCCCAGGCCAATTCTTGTCACAACCCCACCAACTACTCATTTATCTCTCAATAGATAAATTTTCAATAACATGTGGGGCACGCAACTCATCATCTATCAATTTCTCATTCGGAGAAAGTTGATATTGAAA
>NW_020203265.1:0-3978 GCF_001531365.2 Cynara cardunculus var. scolymus | reverse complement strand
AAGTCATCGTGTTTGACTTTTCTTATAGGAGTTTGACTTTGACTTTTGTTTAATAGTTTGACCATATAAATAGGAGTTGTCTTTGTAATTAGAAAGAAGAGAGCATTATTGTTAAATCATATACGTAATATAGAAGTTTGACTGATTTGAATGCATGACTTTTTCTCTCAATATTCATATGAGTGTTCTTCTTGTTCTTACAAGAAATCATAGATCTGCCATATTATGGAGCTTCATGAAGATTGATCACTGAAGTGGGACAAACAGTTTACAAATACGGACTAACAAAAACTTTCTTCAATACATTTGTAAACAACTAAATTTTATCATTTCTACACTTTTCCCTTGCCTTTATCCTGCGAGGTATGTTGACCTGCAAAACAAGTTAATCCAACAACTGAGCGTTAGACCCAAAAGGTCTAGTGAGTGTACAAATCTCATACAAACAACTTACTTTCCAAACTAGCAGTTTAGAATCAAACCTGTACATATACAACATCTTATCTATAAATTGTTATAGAATCATTTCCTCTCACGATTACACCGCCATTTCATCTCTCTTTTGGTTACATCGACATTACATCTCTCTCGCGGTTACACCGCCATTACATCTCTCTCACGGTTACACCGTCATTACATCTCTCTCACAGTTACACTGTCATTACAAGATAAGAACTTTAATTCAAAATAA
Source organism: Cynara cardunculus var. scolymus (assembly GCF_001531365.2). Classification (NCBI taxonomy): domain Eukaryota; kingdom Viridiplantae; phylum Streptophyta; class Magnoliopsida; order Asterales; family Asteraceae; genus Cynara; species Cynara cardunculus. Next base: position 3,287 of record NW_020203265.1, on the reverse strand, counting down.
AGTCTAATCAACATCCATCAGATTTGAAATCTGGACAACACTACCCGGATATGGAATCCGGACAACTTAGCCGAATATGGAATCCGGTCAACATTGTCCGGATATCTAATCCGGACAACATATGAAGATTGTTACCTGATTAATACTTGAGTGATTTAGGCATATCCGGACATCCCTGGCCGGTTTAAGGGAAATCCGATTAATACTCAAGCGGTTTAAGGAGTGATTTAAGGCAAGTCCGGACACCCCTTGTCCGGTTTAGGTAGAACCCGGACAACACTTGACCGGTTTATATAAAATCCGATCAATATATATAGTGATATTCATAGTAAGGCAGTTTCAAATAACTTTGAAATTATATGCAAACCTTTAATACTCATAGCAAAAAACACTCACCTTAAAGTCGAATGCTTTTGTTTATGAATCGTTTCCTTCTAAGCCAAAACCGGATGACAAATTAAAAATACTTCTTTTTATAAAGAGAGTGTGTAAACTTTTTCATCCAGACCATAATTTCTATATATAGAAATAAGGGAATTTGGTGGGCGGTGTCTCCAGCCGACTCCCCCTCCTTTCAGTAATATTTTATTTAAATAATTCCCTTATACACATACCTCCACCTTCATTATATATATATATATATATAAACACTCTCAACATTTTTAAAACATAATTATACCAAACATTACAACATTCCCTCCCTAAAAGAATTCCGTCCTGGAATTCCATTTAGGCAAAAAGGTAGGGATATTTCATTCGCATCTCAAACTCTGATTCCCAAGTGGCGTTTGGTCCCTTGTGATAACACCACTGAACCTTTACTAACCCAACCACTTTATTCCGCAACTTCTTTACTTTGAAGTCAGTAATTTGTTCAGGGGTTTCTTCAAAGCACAATCTTTCATCCACCTTAATTTCAGGTAGCGGCACTGCAACTTATTAGACACTTCCTTAAATTCGACATATGAAACGTGTCATGGATTCCGCTTGATTCTAAAAGAAGTTCTATCTTGTAAGCCACTTCCCCAACCCTTCCAATAATAGGGAATGGTCCAACATATCTTGGACTTAACTTCCCTCTTTTTCCAGAATGTACTATTCCTTTCCAAGGTGATATCTTTAGCATCACTCTATCACCCACTTGAAACTCAGTCGGCTTCCGACGTTTATCTGCATAACTTCTTTGTCTATCTTGTGCCACTTTCATTTGTTCCCGTATTACTCCAATTTTATCTGTAGTTTGCTGAACTAACTCAGGCCCAGCCAACTGTTTTTCACCTATTTTATTCCAACACAAAGGAGTTCGATATTTTCGTCCATACAGAACCTCAAAAGGTGCAGCTTGAATACTTGAATGATAACTATTGTTGTACGCAAATTCCACCAGAGCCAAATGACTATCCCATGACCCTCCAAAATCAATGTCGCATGCTCTCAGCATATCTTCTAATGTTTGGATAGTTCGTTCACTTTGTCCATCTATTTGAGGGTGATAAGTTGTACTTAACTTAATTTGCGAACCAATCTTTCTTTGGAAGCTTTTCCAAAACATAAAAGTGAACCGACTATCTCTATCAGAAACAATTGATAGAGGAACACCATGACGTGTCACTACCTCATCAATATATAATTTTGCCAATCTCTCCATTTGATATGATTCTTTCATAGGTAAGAAGTGTGCAGATTTGGATAACCAATCTACTATTACCCATCTAGCATCATAACTTTTTGATGTTCTCGGCAATTTGGTTATGAAATCCATAGTAATGTGATCCCACTTCCAAACTGGAATTTCTAAGGATTGCAACTTACCATAACGGCGTTGGTGTTCAATCTTTATCTGAAGACATGTCAGACATTGCTCAACATGCTTAGCTATATCCTTTTTCATACCTGGCCACCAATACTGTTGCTTCAAATCCCGATACATTTTATTTTTGTACCTGGATAAATTGCAAAACGTGACTTATGAGCCTCATCCAAAATACGTTTCCTGATTATGTTCTAGAATTTCCAGAATTCTCTATCATCTCTCACCAGATCAGATATTAATCCACCCAATCTTTCCTGTTTAATTTTATCTTCCTTCATGGCCTCACGTTGAAACTCTCGTAATTCTTCTTGAATACTTGGTAATAGCTCAACTCGTAGAGCTATAGCTTTGATAATCCCACTTCTCTCTTATCGGCTTAACGCATCGGCCACTACGTTTGCCTTTCCGGGGTGATACAAAATTTCACAATCATAATCACTTACTAATTCCAACCATCGTCTCTGACGCATATTCAGATCTTTCTGATGAAATAAATGTTGCAAGCTCTTATGATCTGTGAAAATTTGACATTTTGTTCCGTATAGGTAGTGCCTCCATATTTTCAAAGCGAATACTACTGCCGCCAACTCCATATTATAAGTAGGATACTGCCTTTCATGATCTTTTAACTGTCTAGAAGCATAAGCTATTACTTTTCAACGTTGCATCAGTACACAACCCAAACCCATCTTTGACGCGTCACTATATACCACAAAATCTTTCATTCCATCTGATAAAGATAGAATTGATGCACTGCATAACTTATCTTTTAACATTTGAAAGGCCTAAGCTTGCGCTTCACCCCACTCATATTTCACATTTTTCTTGGTCAGCTTCGTTAATGAAGTAGCTAAACGAGAAAAATCCTGTATAAACTTACGATAATACCCAGCCAATCCAAGAAAACTTCTGATTTCAGTTGGAGTCTTTGGGGCTTCCCACCTTTCAATGGCCTCAATCTTGAGTGGATCCACTTTAATACCTTCTTTTGAGATAACATGTCCCAAAAACTGAACTTCTCGCAGCCAAAATTCACACTTTGATATCTTGGCATACAATCTCTCTTGTTTCAGCAATTCTAAGAGTAATCTCAAATGATGAGCATGCTCGTCTTCCGACTGAGAATATATCAGAATATCATCAATGACGATAATCATAAATTTATCAAGATAGGGACGACACACCCTATTCATCATGTCCATAAAGGCTGCAGGCGCATTTGTGAGTCCAAATGGCATAACCAGGAATTCATAATGACCATAACGTGTACAATATGTCGTATTTGATACATCTTCATTCTGAAGCTTCAATTGATGATAACTGTTGATCCTCTCTCTCAGTGATTTGATGATAATCCCTTTTTCCTTTCGATGTATTTCTGTATCTGTAATTTCAGTTCCAGCGATCATACACTGAGCTTGTTCAGTGATCGCTGAAGAACTTGTTTTGTAATTCATTCAGAGACAACGATACT
>NW_020203264.1:19655-21134 GCF_001531365.2 Cynara cardunculus var. scolymus | reverse complement strand
CGGTAATCCCTACCACCGAAGCTGCCCAAGCTGAGGTTGTAGAAGCCATCCCTAGGGATGATGTCCATACCATCACTGCTGCTGGTGATGATGATGATGTTGATGAGGATGAAGAAGATGATGATGAAGACGATGATGAACCTGTCATTCCAGACATCAGAGATGATCTAGATGGTGACGACGATGATGATGATGAAGATGACTTTACCATCAAGTTCCAGAAGCCATCAACCGTTACCAAAGGTGTTGCTCTCAGGGAAGCTCAATCCCAGGGGGAGCAAAGACAAGGTGAATCGACTCCATCAGGGCACCAGGACCCCAAGTCGAAAGGCAAGACGGTCGTTGAAGAAGGTAACTTGAAGGTACTTTTCGCAAGCCCTCAACAAACCTTATTTGAAGACTCTACCTCTCAGGTAGTGATTACTTCAKAATACCAACTTCACATCCCTTCAACAACCTGCGGTCGACTGGAGTGGGTATCTGATCAACCCAGCTCTTATACTCCAAGAGACCAGCAGATGTCTCAGCTTAAGGAGTCGCTCGACCAGACTATAGTAAAAATTCCTCTTCGTACCTCTAGTGGTGGTGAGTTTGACTTCCTTTCTGAAGTTGAAAGACTCGAGGCATTAAGGGCTGAAGAAGAGCTAGAGCTTCAAAGGAAGCAGACTGAAGAAAACTTAAAGTTGGTCAAGTCTCTAGCTGCTAAAGTCCTTCCCAAGAAAAAGTCCAAGAAAACGGTGAGTGCTGTCCAAGCCCAAGCTAAACTTCTTTCTATGGCAGAAGCTGAACACAAGAAGAAGCTGAAGCTTATGGACAAGGATAAGCAATGGAGCGAAGCAAAGCTAAAAAAGAGACTCAGTCCTCGGCCAATAATCAGCATCAACATCAGCGGACGATACAAAGATGGTGGAACTCTTGTCTCAATGCTCATCACCAGGGACAATCTTGATGCTGTTACCGAGTATCCTTCCTACCTAGGCCGCTATGGATACAGTGAATGGATGGAGATCAGACAAGCCATTCAGCAATCCAAGTCGAGACACAAGACATTTATCGAGGACACCATCAATGAGCTCATCAAAAGGATGTCTAGGTATGTCAAGGTCCCTGATCGGCGAACTCTGAAGAAAGGTGGGAAGAAGAAAATAAAGCTCTCTAATCCTAATGAAGGACCATCCCTAAAGAACGAACATGAAACAAAGTTCTCCTTAGATGAAGTCCTGAAGGATCATATGAGTGTTGACATTTCTATGCTGAATCTTGACTTGCCAGATAAGGGTCCCTATACACCCATCTCTGTGCATTTTAAACCTGAGTTAGGAGTTATATTCCTTGACTATGAAGGTGAAGTCAGATTTCAGAGAATGTCAGAGCTACGTCTATGTCCAATGGATCACTTGATGTATCTTTTGCTCTGGATAGATGATAGCATGCCTGAAAGAGTCGTCGATCTGAAGATACGAAGGGAACTCCTACGTC
>NW_020203264.1:15358-18670 GCF_001531365.2 Cynara cardunculus var. scolymus | reverse complement strand
GTAACCAAAGATTGTTTAGATAGGTTTTCTTTACCTTATCTTTCCGCAAACAGTCTTGTAAAATCTGTATTGATCTTCTCTATCAATATATATTTTATATTTGAAAACTTTGTGTTTGTATTCATCCCCCCCCCCCTTCTACAAACTGTTTCTTATCTTGTAGACCATTTCGGGACTGAAATTCATATTGAACAAGAAAAGAATCAATTCAAGGAAATACAAATGATGAACAAAATAGAAACAGATTCACAGGTTGGGATCAGACTCAAAATCCTGAATATATTACTCTGGCTATGTTAGCTGAAGGAATGGGTAAACTTCAAAATACTATAACATCTTTACTGAGAATTCCTACCCATGTTGAAACTGAAAGAGTCGAGATTAATCCACAAGTTCCTACTACTAATGAAAAGGGTGGTGATATCAAAATGTTTTTAACATGTAAACCTCCAACATTTTCAGGTAAAAGATATCCAATCAAAGCAATGTGTTGGTTGAAAGAGATTGAATGAGTTTTTAATACTAGTAAATGTTCGTACGAGGATAGAGTTAGATTTGTTGTTTTTATGTTGAAATATAACGCTTTATATTGGTGGGAAGTGGAATCCTTATCCAAACCAGATATTTTGATAATAATGTCTTGGATGGAGTTCACTGATAGATTTAAAGAGAGTTTTTTGCCCAAAAGTTATAGTCAACCAACTAGAGGAGGAATTCTTGAAATTGGAAGAAGGAAGTATGACAATTCGGAAGTATATTGAAAAGTTTCTGGAACATTCCCAATTTGCGGAACATTACATCTCTACAGAGGCCCGAAAATTGAAAGATACATTTGGTGATTTAAACCTGCCATCCAAAAATTTGTAATTGCAATGGATCCTATCACCTTTCCATCTTCAGTTGATGCTACTGAAACAACATAAAGAAACAACTGTTGAAACAGCTGTCTTTATGAGCCTTGATATCAACAACTGTCTTTGTCCTTAATGGTCTTGAGTGCTTGTTTTCGGTTATGTCCGTTACTATTAAATCTGGGAAGACCTGGATTAAATATTATAGAACGTTGTTTGTCAATAGATAGTGACAACAAATATAAGAAAACATGCAATCGTCGTTACTTAGTAATGATCAATAATATAAGTATCTTTAGTCGTACGACTATTGTTAATAACGACGATCGTTAGTCTCGATGCATTTGGTCGACAGTTTTTATACACGATGTGTACTTAGTCCCTAGTTTCTAACGTCGGTCGTGACTTTAAGAATTCTTACCCAAAATAAGTTAGCTTATTTTTTGCATACACGTTTGTATGCACATAAGTTAGCTTATAAGTTAACTTAATAAGAGGCTACTTGGAGTAGCGTTTTGGTAGCTTATTGTCAATTTTTTCAACTATCCCTCATTAATCAGGCACCACCTTTGTGGTTTTAAAATTAAAGTAATACTTATTTTGTTTCATAGATAATAAAAATGTGTTAAATAATTTGAATAAAATATTTAATTTAATTATTAAATATTTTTTAAAAAATATTAATTAATTAGGATATGTGAGATAGATCATTTTTGTTTTTATTCATATTATATGTAATAGTTATTTAATATTATAAGTAATAGATTTCTTTCTAAAATTTGGTTGAACAAATTCAAATATTATAATATTTATAATAAACAAGTTAAAATTCTTTTAATCAATCTATTATAATTTTTAATTTTTTATCATCTTATTTTTATTAGTTAATACATTATATTATTAGAGACTGTTTTCAATTATATTGTGAAATATTATAATTAATTCATTCTTTAAAATATATTTTTTGCTCATTTTACATTTTTATCAGCTAGTTTTGTTAAATCTGGTTTATTCGTTTGCAATTTTATTAGTTATCAATTAACTTATCAACCATCAACTAATTTATTAAATATAGTCTTAATTAAAACATAATAAGGGTCAATTTCAAGAAACTATATTGCCTTAAAATATTAATCGGTAAACACTTATCGATAAAAAATCAATATTTTTCTTGTTTCTTGAATGAATTTAATAATAAATCTTTTGAGTTCTTGAAAACACAAACTCGCAAAAAACAACGTACGATTAAACATCAACATTAGACTTTTAAAGTCCAATTTTGTAATGATATGTGAGTAATTTTGTAAAAATTGCATCAAATGCATATGGTAGTAGGGAACAATGCTGATGAACCAATAAAACAATATTAAGTTTAAATATCGTAATAAAATATTTTATATGACTTAAAGTTTACTGGATCAAACAAAAAACATCCTATTAAAAAGTTTTACAATAGATTTTATACAAGTTTTTAGAACATTTTAAAAATGATTGTCATATTAGTTATTTTATACAATACCATTTGAAAAAGTGACGTACAAACATAAGTGTCTTTTGGAAAAATTTGTATGTTGGACACTTCGCCAAAATGTCCTAAAAAATGCTTAATTTGACACTTTATTCTATACGTATTTTATGAAATTTGCTAAAACACCTAAAAACATCATATAAACATATTGTAACACTTTTAGATATAATTTTCTTTATAGTTCTGCTCTATAAACTTAATTTTTTCAAAATATTATATTAAGATGCTTAAACATTTTAAATTTCTTATAGACTCAATTTTATTGTAAAGAACACAATAATAAAATTTAGACAACTCATTACTTTAAATGGTCAAAAAACAGTAACTTATTAAAAAAGGACTACAAACGTTCAAAATGAGCCTACACTACAACAAAATTGGATTTATCGAACGCTAAAAAAATTTAAGCACCTTAATAGATCGTTTTATAATACTTAATTTATAGAACCAAAAAGTAAAGTATCATATTATATTTATAGGTGCTGCAATAAGTTTATAGAATGTTTGTGTGCGTCTTGATAAGTTTTTTTATGACACTTTTAATAGAAAACGCTCTATTAGCTATTTTATATGACACTATTTGAAAAAAAATTCAATAAAAACAAGCATCCTATGAAAATATGGGTTTATAGGATACTTTTTCAATATTGTCGTATAAAATTGCTAATATGATGCCTTGTAATAAAAGTATCCACAAAAATTTGTTAAGACACCCAAAAACATCATATAAACTTATTACAATTCATTTACATAGGACGCTTTATTTTTTGGTCCAATAACTTAAGTCCTATAAAGTGATTTATGTAACAGCCGCGATGCGGGTGTGTCACTCGTCCCACATCGGTTGGGAAGGAGAACGAAGCACTCCTTATAAGGGTGTGGATACCTTCTCTAGTAAGACGCGTTTTGGGTGGGATACGAACTTCGGTTCAT
>NW_020203264.1:14141-15298 GCF_001531365.2 Cynara cardunculus var. scolymus | reverse complement strand
TCCGGTTAGGTGCGGGTTAGTCAAAGCGGACAATATCTTGCTACGGGGTTCTGGGGGCGTTACAATTTATTAGGACACTTAAAAAATAATGACGTCCTATAAACGAATTTTAGTCGTATAATACACCGAGAAAATTGAATTATGTTGAGAACTTACAAAAATATATCACTTTAACATTCAAAATAATATTCTTTCCGAATTTTTAGCTTAATTCAAGCATTCAAAGCTCACATTCAATACTCAAAACACTCATCTAATTAAGGTGTTCTATGATTAATAAAAGTGGTTACATATCCAACTCTTGCAAAATTGATCTACATTTGCCTTAAAGACAAAAAACGCAAATACTTTTTTGTTTGAAGCTTTAAGTGCCGAAAGTGAAACACAGATAATGCTAAAATTTATAAAATAGAGTAGTCGTTGAAGTTTGACGCAATTCTTTTTTAAAAATAATATATTTGATACTCTATTTTCAAAATTGTCGGAGACCCTTTAAATTTCATATACGTCAATAAATTTAAATTTTGTGTACAATTATTTTGTAATTATCAGTTAGATGTTTTTTATTAAATTACAAGTTACATCTTTTTACATAAAAAGAATACAAGATATAGGCACCAAAATATATTTTATATCCATTTAAAAATTCATTGAATCTAATTTTATAAGTTAGATAGATGTTTTTTAGGTTGCCACTTTCTTGGAACAATTAATTAGGGAACAGTTTTTGTAAAGATGATTGAGGTCTTTTTGTTGGATCCTAAGGAACTTTTTGACATAAAATACATGTTTATGTGGATAGAAGATGATGCAAAAGTCCTTGATGTTAGGCATTGAAATCGTGTCATTAATTAAATATTTAACAGTTGAGTGGTAAAAGTGAAAAGCTGAAATCTTGCGTATTAGACACTCTTTGTTTTATCTTTTTTTTTTTTAAGCAATAGTTTATCCATCTGTAGCAAATTACCTGATAAGTTAACTATCAGCTTATAAGTTAGTTGATAAATAAATTATATTTGACAAAACTACTTTATAAGAATGTAAAATAACCAAAAAGAACATTTTTAAAAATTGATCAATTATAAAATTTTAAATAATATAGTATATCAACTAATACAAACAAGATAATAAAAAATTAAAAAATGTAATACATTGAT
>NW_020203264.1:4000-12151 GCF_001531365.2 Cynara cardunculus var. scolymus | reverse complement strand
CTAATTAGGTTATAATTTAAAAAAATGACAATAATTTATCAAAACGCTAATCCATGTAATATTTCAATAAGTTATCTTATAATATATCTTATGTACATCTAAACATTTACCCATAAAATAAACTAACTTACAAGTTAGTTTATTTTTATCAAACAACGTCTAATACAAAATATCATCTCCATGGACACCATTCGTGTCGTGAATAGAAGATAGTTGTTTTAGGCAAGGAAAAAAGCTAGTTGGAAAGGCAGGTGAGATTCCATTGCTTCTAGGCCCACCCGGTATTTTTATTTTTACAATTACAAAAAGTACCAAAAAGAAAGATAAACATGTATTTATTTTATTTTAAAAAAAAATTAATCTAAATGTATTATATTCTTTGAGTAAAATACGGATTTTAAGTTTGTCTTGGAATTGGTCTCTAAATTCTTCTATTCCAAATAGCTCCTAGAGTTTGCATTTTTGTAACGTTTCGGTGCCCTCCACTAACGGTTAGTAACTCTTATTCGTTAGATGAGAGATATTTTAGTCATTTATTTTTTTGTCTTCTTCTCATTTAAATACATAAAAAATATATAAAGATAAATAAATAGATAGTGCAAGATATTATTAATCATATTTAATTTACATTACACTTAAAAAAAAAAAGATGCTTTGCGCACAATTCACCATCACAAATGACCACCAGAGCTTCTTTTCCAAGATGCCATCAGAGCTGCTTCCCCAAATCCCTACGAAACCAAAAATCAGAACCAAAATCCACCTGAAAACCCTAGTAAAAGTGGTGTAGATGAATTCAAGATATGGCTACTTTCTACCAACATTGTCTCCAATACTGATTCACATGCATCAAGCAATCTCCAAAAACCCACCTTAATTTTGATCTTCCACCTTTGGAGTTGCAAAGCGAGGAAGATGAAAAAGTGGCAATTAATGGTTTTGTTCTTGAATAACTTCATTTGTTGATTTTTGCACTCTGTATTTCTTTATCTCTACTTGAAAGCTCATTGATTGTAAAAATGTAAGGTATGATTCTTTAAAATAGAGATTTTAAGGACTTTTGCTCTAACTTTCCCAAAATCTTCTCCAAAATGAAGAAAGTATGAAGAGATGATGAAATTCTACAATTTTGGGGGTTTCTCCAAAAATGATTACTTATAACTTATGAGACAGAAATGGCTTTTTATTCATTCTACCAATAAGATTAGATTTCTTCAATTTAAATGTTTAGCAATGAGAAATAATATATATGAGTTGTATTGACTATTTTAATATTATAATTAATTAACATCTAAGATAGAGAATATGTTGGAGACGAAGGTAGTTTGTTTTTAAGATTTTGATTTTTTACTTCTCAATTTTAGAAAATCTGTTCGAGATGCTCTAATGACTAGGGGGTGCTCGCTCGTCCCATCGTAATGGAAGCTTTTTATACAACGTGACTAAAAAAGCAAACACATATACGATAAAAGTATTGAACTCAAAAGACAAATCAACTACTACTATTTTTTTAGTTCTTTCTACCGATCTCAAGAGACGCTTACAAACTTGCAGAACAAAGAAAACCGCAATGAATAACCAGTGGGTACTTAAATTTAAGCCACACTCTGATATAGGTGAGCAAGAAACTTTTCTTCGTGTGCTTAGTAAGGGGGTTGTTATTTGCACCCCACCTATTCAAAAGTCAAAAAAGAACTTACAAATAACATTAAATATCATAAAAGTTTGAAAAGTTTTTTTTTCTCTCTCTTATGTCCTCCTCTCTCTTACTTTTTTTTGTTTTTTTAATTAATAGAAAATAATAATTTATTAGTTTATAGTAATTATAATTTTTATTTGTATTATATAATTTTTTTTATTTTCACAATTATCAAAAAGAAAGATAAACATGTTTTTATTTTATTTAAAAATATATATTTACAAAAATTAATCTAAATGAATTATTCTCTTTGAGTAAATTATGGGTTTGGTCCCTGTGGTTTTAAGTTTGTCTGGAATTGGTCTCTAAATTCTTCTATTCCAAATAGCTCCTAGAGTTTGCATGTTTATAACGTTTTGGTGCCCTCACTAACAGTTAGTAACTCTTATTTGTTAGATGAGAGATATTTTAGTCATTTCTTTTCTTGTCTTCTTCTCATTTGAATACATATTAAATATATTATGATATATAAAGATAAATAAATAGATAATGCAATATATTATTATATAATTTATTAATAACACAGGTTCTCAACATGTCTTCGAGAGTCTGGATGGTTCTTTCACTTTGTCTGTCCGTTTGAGGGTGATAGGTTGTACTTAACCGAATTTGAGACCCCAAAGCTCTTTACATACTTTCCCAGAATTTTGAAGTGAAACGACTATCTCTGTCAGAAATGATAGATAGTGGAACACCGTGTCTGGTTACAATTTTCTTAATATAGATCTGAGCCAACATTTCTAAAGAATAAGTTTCTCTTATTGGTAGGAAATGCGCAGACTTAGATAGGCGATCCACTAGTACCCATATTGCATCATAACCTTTCGGGGTTCGGGGTAATTCCATGACAAAGTCCATCGTAATGTGATCCTATTTCCAGACCGGAATTTCAAAGGATTGCAGATTTCCATAGGGTCTCTGATGTTCCATGTATTTTGCTATATCCTTTTTTAATCCTAACCACCGATAAAAAGGTTTCAAATCCTTGTACATTTTATTGGTACCATGGATAGAGTAGCAGGACTTGTGACTTTCATTTAGGATGGTCTCCTGCGTATTCCCATAGCATGATACCCATATCCGACCTTGGAAGTATAAAATTCCCTCATAATTTGGTTCCATGTTGGAAATTATTTTACCCAATCTTTTTGTCTTTATATGATCCTCTTTGACAGCCTCTTTCTGACATTTCGAAATCTCTTGATGAAGATCGGGAGTTAAGTTTATTTTCATTGCCACGGTTTTGATGGTTCCACTTCTTTCTTTTCTTCTTAAGGCGTCAGCTACCACGTTGACTTTTCCCGGGTGACAGAGGATTTCACTATCATAATCATTAACGAGTTCAATCCATCGATGTTGTCTCATATTTAATTCCTTCTGATTGAATAAGTGTTGCAAGCTCTTGTGATCGGTGTAAATCTGGCATTTAGTTCTCAAAAGATAATGTTTCCTATTTTCAATGCAAAAATAACTGCTGCCAATTCCATATCATGAGTCGAGTATTGCTTTTCATGATCTTTCAGTTGTCGGGATGCATATTATATGACTTTTCCTCTTTGCATCAAAACACAACCCAAACCTAGTTTTGAAGCATCGTTGTATACCATGAGATCTTCCATTCCATTGGGTAAAGATAATATCGGGACACTGCAAAGATGATCTTTCAGTAACTGAAAAGCTCTCCGTTGTTCTTCCTTCCACTGAAACTTGACATTCTTCCGAGTTAATTTGGTCAATGGCACGACTATTTTGGAAAAATCCTGAATAAATTAACGGTAGTAGCCTGCCAGTCCCAAAAAGCTTCCGACTCAGAAGGAGTCTTTGGTGCCTCCCATTTTTCAATGGCCTCAATCTTTGCTAGATCCACTTTTAACCCTGCCTCTGATATGGCATGCCCAAGAAATTGAACTTCCCTCAACCACCACAATTTGACAGTTTTGCATACAACTTTTTTCTTTTCAAGAGCTCGTGTATCAATCAGAGGTGTTCTGTGTGCTCCTCTTTGGTTTTAAAGTATATGAGAATATCATCAATAAATACAATGACGAATTTATCAAGATATTCTTTGCATACTCGATTCATTAAATCCATAAAATCTATAGGTGCATTAGTCAAACCAAATGGCATAACTAAGAATTCATGGTGTCTATACCTGGTTCGAAAAGTTGTTTTAGCAATATCCTCTTCTTTAACTTTGAGTTGATGATAACCTGATCTTAAATCAATCTTTGAGAAGTAACTAGTTCCCATCAGTTGATTAAACAAGTCATCAATTATTGGCAACGGATATTTGTTCTTGATCGTCAATTTATTCAGCTCCCGGTAATCGATACACATCCGCATAGAACCATCTTTCTTTTTTACAAAAAGAATTGGAGCTCCCCACGGTGAGGTACTAGATCTAATAAATCATTTGTCAAGCAAATCCTTAACTTTGTAACCAATTCCTTCAGTTCTGACGGAGCTAATCAGTATGGTTCTTTGGCTACTGGCGCTGCTCCCTGCATCAAATCAATCCCAACTTCAATAACTATGTATGACGGTAATCCAGATAAGTCTTCTGGAAAGACTTCTGCATATTCACTAACAATCGGGATCAATTCTTGCTTTCCTTTTTCTTTCTTCGCATCAATTGCATAAGCTAGATACCCCTGACATTTCTTCTGAATATATTTTCAGGCTTTTAACATAGTTAACAGACTGGTATGATGATTCTGATGATCACCATATATAACAATTGACCCTCTGTCTGGTAAGATTATTCTAATCATCTTTTTATCACAAACAATGTTGGCCTGATTTTCTACCAACCAATCCATCCCTACTACTATATCAAATTCTTTCATCAGCATGAGAAACAGTCTGATTGGTAACTTACACCCCTCAATCATAATAGTACAGTTATCGAACACATAACCCACATATACTTGACCATTAGCAGTATCAACTACTAATTTATCGTCAAGTGGCACAGAACTCATGCAAGCACATAAAGCAATGGATGGTGATACAAACAAAAAGTTTGCACCTGAGTCAAATAACACTTTAGCATATAGAGAATTCACGAGGAATGTATATGTCACTATCTGGTGTAGTTTTGACTTCATTCTTGGTCATTAGAAAAGATCGACCCCACGCCCCTCCTGGTCCTCCTCTACCCATACTTGGTCTTCTACAGGCACTTGAGGTATTGCTTCCCATGGTTGTTGTGGAGCTTTCAATTGTGGGCAGTTTGGTCTAAGATGATATGGCGAGTCACAATTAAAACACCTCTTAGTCATCGGGCAATTTCTTGACAAATGGTCTGCTTCACCACATTGATAGCATTTTCTTGGATCTATTTTGCAATCACCTTGATGAATTTGATGACATCGAGGACAAGATTTTTCATTAATTCTTTGAACATGTCTGTGGCCATATTTCACAGACTTCAGCCCTCTGTATCCTATCGATGGTCCTTCTCATTTCCTCTTTCAATCACTTTTCCTTCCTCTTGGTGGTTCTTATTCTTCTCTGTTACTTTCGCTGCATCAACTGTTAAAGAGAACGTAGCCGGATTCATGGCTATCACAAACTCTCAAATGGATGGCTTCAATCCCCATATGTATTTGTGAAGTCCAAGATTCATACAATAATGATATTAATCTTCAAGAACAAGATGAATGTAAAAGTAGAAAGAATAGATCACCAAATGTAATTGATTTGATTGAGAGAGAGAATTACAACACTAATCTGATTACAATCTGCTAATGACGATTACAAGGAAAATACTATTTATACTAAGGAAATAGTAAAGCTACACTATTACAAAGGCAAGTAAACTAAGGAGAAACTTAAATACAACAATAAAGCTCTTACTAAAACCCAACATTCTCCCCCTTTGGATTCAAGTTTGGACTCTTGTAAATTTTGTCTTTCGAAGTCCAAGAATTTTCTCTAATCTCCTTGGAGCGTTCCTGTATTGAATCTTCTCCTCGAGCAGATTTATAGCATTGACCAACAAATATCTTTCTTTGGAACTCATCCTCTCTGATTCTGCAGCTCTGTCGTTGTTTACCCTTTTCAAGTCAAGCGCCCTTCTTACCAACCTTATCGTACCATCTGAATATTTTTTCAACTCACTGAATCTCATGAATTTCTTCACTTGAAGTTGAGCAAAATATATGACYCCGAACTCTGGCTTTTCAAGAATCATGTAGACAGGATAAGCATCAATATCTTCTAAGTCTTGATTTGGTCTTTTCAGGTTGATGATTCTTTGATTGTCTTCGAGACCCATTTGAACATCTATGACCATTGCCAGCTTCACATGACATCGCATAAATCTTTTAATAACATCAAGAGCAATCAGAGCTCCCACCTTCCTATTTGTCATGTTTCTGATTTCGAAGTATATATACTCTAGATCTTCCAAATATAAGCTTGAAAAATCAGCTTCACTGAATCTCCAAATCTGTCCATCCTGTCTAGTCACAGTAAACACAGGATACCAGATTCTCAAAAGCTTTTGAGCATCAATCTGCTTGATCGTGACAACTCGATGCTTGGTACGTACTTCACTTATAGGTAAGCGCTTGGCTTTCAAAAGGTGTTTGTATTCTAAGCGATAGTCTTTGGTCTGCCGATGAATCCAAGAACTTTATCACCGCTCAGAGCTTTTCGATAACGGATAAAAATTCCAAAGTAGACATCTTCTAAGTACGGCTCTCGGATTCTTTCTCTATCGTAACCAAGAAAATTCGCTCTGATATGAAATGGCACATAATTCTTGGTGAAGATTTCAGTAGGATCAACATGTTCTCTTGGAGCGGGGATGTCTGATACATCAGGTACATCTGTAGTGGAAGATTCTGGAATAGTCTGACGGTCATCTTGAACAGGAAAAACTGGATCTTCATCATTTATTTCAGCTTCAAAATCAAAGTAAATCCCAGTTGACTCGTCAATGTCGTCAATGTCCTCTCCAAAATCTTGCACTCCACCCAAAGTAGTAGAGAACACATCATTGAAACCTACATTGGCAAACAAGTCCAATAACATCCTTGTTCCTATTGTGGAGTCCGCCGGCTTTTCAACCATTGGCTCGATCTGTGGAGTCCAGATTTCATACAAATCTTGATATGATCTTCATGAACAATGATGAACACTAAGAATGAATGATGTAAGTAATGATTAGGAGAGAGAGAGAATTACATCAGCCAAATCTTGATTTCTGTGTTAATGACAAAAGCTCTAATTACAATTACAAGGAATTTCCTATTTATACTAGGAAAGTAAAGACTAAAATATTACAAATAAAACTATTCTAAGGAGAAACTTGAATACAACTTTTAAGCTCTAATCTTGAACCCAACATTCTTCCCTTTTGGATTCAAGTTTGGACTCTTGTGAATTTCGTTTTGCGCAGTCCAAGTATCTTCTCCAACCGTCTCAGAGCATTTCTATATTGTAATTTCTCCTCGAGCAAATTAACAGGGTTAACGAGCAAGTATCTTTCTTTGGGATTCATACGTTCTGATTCCACAGCCTTATCATCACTGACTCTCTTTGATTCCAACGCCCTCTTTACCAGCTTGATCGTACCATCAGAGTACTTGTTTAGCTTGCTGAATCTCATGAACTCTTTAACCTGAAGTTGAGCAAAGTAAATGACTCCGAACTCTGGGCTTTCAAGAACCATATAGATTGGATATCCATCAATGTCTTCAAGCTCCTGATTTGGTCTTTTGAGRTTAATAATCTTCTGACTGTCTTCAAGACCCATTTGAACATCGATGATCATTGACAGCTTGACATGATTTTGAATAAATCTTTTAATCGCCTCCAGAGTTATCAGTTCTCCTTCCTTTCTAATTTGCATGTTCTTGAGTTCAAAGTACATATACTCGAGATCGTCCAAGTATAAGTTTGAGAAATCAGCTTCACTAAACCTCCAGATCTGGCCATCCTGCCTTGTAATGGTAAAAACAGGATACCAGATTTTGCATAGTCTCTGAGCATCAATTTGTTTAATCGTGACAATTCTGTGCTTTGTAGGAACTTGGCTAATGGGCTGACATTTGGCTTTCAACAGAAGACGATATTCAATTCTGTATTCTTTAGGCTTCTTGTGGATACCCAGAACTCTATCACCACAAATCAGTTTTCTGTGGTGAATGAATATCCCAAAGTAGATATCTTCCAAATATGGCTCTCGAATTCGTTCACGATCATATCCAAAGAAATTAGCTCTGATGTGGAATGGAACATAATTCTTTGTAAATATTTCTGTASGATCAACAGTCTCTTTTGAAACATTGATTTCAGGTGCATCAGGTAGAACAACAGTTGATGATTCTAGAATAGACTGCGGATCACCTAAGCTGAATCTTCTTCTTCTACATCATCTTCAAAATCAAAGTACAATCCAGCTGACTCATCAATGTTATCCACATCTTCACCAAAATCCTGCT
>NW_020203264.1:0-1305 GCF_001531365.2 Cynara cardunculus var. scolymus | reverse complement strand
GTATTCGGCAGGCATATCAAAAGTGAAGTGATGGTTATTTGGTTTAATATCTAGGTATTGGAATTGTGGGTAAAGTGTTTCAGATGGTATTGGTTGATCAGGTAAAATTTGTGGTGCATTTTCAGATCTGACCGAGGGAACATGAGATTCCTCGTCAGACTGATGTCTGAGATCGGCCATTTACCTGTAAAACATCTAAAACATTAGTACCCATTTTATTTAAAATAAAATTGAATTAAAAAAATACACACACAAAAACAAAACTGAAAAAAATGAGACTTAAAAAAAATCTAACCAAAAAAAAAAAATTAAACTAAAAAAAATAGTAAAAAAAATTTAAACACTTGGTAAATTTTTCAAACAAAATTGAATTGACCGGATTAGGAATCCGGACAACACAACAATACACAACACTTAGAAAACCAAAAGAAAATGTGTCCGGATTAGAAGTCCGGACAACTCACTAAACACAAGTCAAAAACACTAAGTCATAAACTGGACAATCATCAACCGGTTTAAGGTTGATCGGATTGGAGTCCGATCACCTTGTCCGGTGAGTTATCCGTTCAAAACACAATGAATACAATCACATAATACTCAAAAGAAATACAAATACAATCCAAATACACACTACATACGCACTCGAAAATGAAAAATGACCCACATTTCACTAAAATACACTTTCTAAAAAGAGTTAAAATGAGTTTATGGATCGATTATGAAGATTAGTTCGTCTTTGGTCAAGAACAGTCCATAGAATCTATACAGATCGAAACGATTAACAATTATGAATGAAAAACATATGAATCGAATCGTAACCTTGAATGAAAACGATGAGTAGAAGACGAGATTGACGTGATAATAATCAAGACTTGATTTTGAACAATTTGAATGAGCGGATTGAGTGAGCGGAGAAGATGAACAATAAAGATAAAAAGTAAAAATGAAAAAAATGAAACGGTTATTTATAGTCAAAGGTTAAAAACCGTTCATTAGCTAAACCGCTCAAGAAGTGTCCGGATTAGAATAAACCGGTCAAGAGGTGTCCAGTTTATAGAATGAATAAACACTAAGTGTTAATCCGGATACTAAACCGCTCAAGGCATGTGTGGTTTAGATGAACACCAATCAAGACACGTTCTGTATAGGATTAAACCGTTCAAAGAGTAATCGGTTTAAGGATAAACGCTCAAGGTGTAAACGGATTAAGGATACACCGCTCAACAAAGAAAGTTAAACCGCTCAAACATTTAGACTTGGAAAAAAAAACAATCAAGCTCAATCAAGTTCAACGGATTTGAAATC
>NW_020203263.1:17124-21907 GCF_001531365.2 Cynara cardunculus var. scolymus | reverse complement strand
ATCTCCGCCAGCTTCCACCCAGATAAAAAAAATGAGCACCTAGCGCGAAAGGTTGCTTTACTAAGTAATATAACGTTAGCGCTTTAGTTTGTTTGATTGCTCGTTAGTTCCGTTTTCAATAAGGAGCAGAGCTTGAAGAAGCGAGCCTAGAGTAGCAAGGAGTGATGCACTTTGGAAAGAGTGGCAAGTTGGGYCCTCGATATATTGGTCCCTTTGAGATAACAGAAAGGATTGGGCCAGTGGCATACAAGTTATATTTGCCTTCGGAGTTAACCGCTATCCATAACACATTCCATGTTTTAAATCTCAAGAGATGCTTAACAGACGAAACTCAAGTGGTGCCACTGGGGGACGTGCAAATTAGCGATCAACTGCATTTTGTGGAAAAACCCCTAGAAATCATGGATAGAGAAGTTAAGCAGTTGAGGCATAACAGGATCCCTATAGTAAAAGTTCATTGGAACTCCAAGCATGGACCGGAGTATACGTGGGAAAGGGAGGACTTCATGAAAAACAAGTATCCCCACCTGTTCTCAAAGCCAACCATGATTTGAATTTTGACGATTAAATTTCGGGACAAAATTTTTCTGGCTTGGGGAGACTATGATAATCCTGCTTTTTGGGATTTCAGGTCAGTACCTTAATTCGGGACCTTTATTGAAAACTAAGTCTTTCTAGGATTTAGCCCCGATGATCTGAGATCATCTTGCTTATCTCCCAAGATTAGTTGTTAGATCATGTTTCAGCAGGTAGCTAAATAAGTTGGTTTATGCAATGCCAAATAGTCTTGAAATGTTTCGCATAAAATAAGGAYGATATTTAAATTCCAAAGTTCCAATTTCTTTTATATATAGTTGCCAATTAATTTAAAGAGTGGTGTCTTCTTTAAAATCTTTTGTCTATTTATTTTGTTTAGGTAAATTAGTGGGGTTTTATTATTTAAAAAAATAATAACATTTTGGGCTTAGGCCTTTAGAGGCCAGCCCATTCCTTCTCTAGAAGACCCATAATAAATACCCCTTTCCTTTTGAAAATCCTTCGTTCTCCAAAACTTCAGCTATTCCGTTTTCCTCTCTCTCTCTAACTCCATCACCTTCCAAGCGGTTCTAATCTCCTTGCAAAACTCAAGGACTCTTGCTGTTTGTGACACTTGTTCGTGTCATTCTGTCAAGAAAAGGTATGTTTTAAAGTTGTCCTATTTTCTTYTAGATGTCYRAAAGTCTTTATCCTTCTCTCTACTTGATTCTTTAAGTAAAATTTTGGGATTTGAAGAGGAGAGATTATTCATCCAAGACCTGCATGTGTCTTCGTTGGGATAATAATCTATGGCCCATGTTCTTTAATCCCTAAGAAAGAAGGAGAGAATCCTTGTATGTGAAAGTCCGATCATAATCTCGAATGATAGAATCTTGCATGCATCTTTAAATCAGTTTTCTCATCTTGTAAACTCGCTGGAATCGGAATTTTATTTGTTTTATTTTTCTGGAATTTCTTTGAAGATGATGTTTTGTGTTAGAGTTTTGATTCCCGAAAATGTTGAGCTTGAGACCCCTCCCCATCATTGCTACCATTCTTGGGCATGCAACCGGTTTTGGGAGGCATGCGACTCAAGGTTGTAGAATTTTGAAAAGAGTGTTTAACCCACTCAAAATCTCTTGATTTTGAGATTTGGCGGCTGTCATCATTATTTTGGGATGACATTTAATGATGTCATTATTAGGATTTTGGAAGGTTCCTTTTTTATTTATTAATAAAATATCGGTCTTATTTTATGAAAACGCTTGATGGCTTTGCATTGGGAACAACTTTGTTCTACCTTAGGAAAGAAACCGTTGAATAATGTAGCGCTGGTTGGTCTATCAGGAAGTTCAAGCAAGTTTAGGAAGCCTCTAAAGGAAGCATTCGAATATTCGTCAAACTTGTGAGTTCTCACGGCCCCACTTTTACTGCTTTATATATATTTTATGGGGGAAAAACATGAGATTGAGCAAACTTTGCATGTTTATGATATATGAAATTTTGGGACTAAAGAACTGTTTCGTCGATGCTTTGCTCAAAACTTTTGGACTAAGGAACTGCTTAGTCAAGCTCTGTTGAAACCTCTGGACTAAGGAACTGCTTAGTCGGGTTTATTATGTTTTGTTTTGATAACTGTTATTGCACTTAGAATAAATGCTAAATTGATGTGCTTGGGAGTATATGTTTCCAAATAAAAGTCTCCGTCCGTAAACGCTACTTATTAACTCGGGTACATCCTCGGGCCGTGGTATTGTGAATAGCCGCTATTGTGTTGACAGTCCCACCCAGAAAGGGGTGCACAATTACCTACGTTTTTCTAGTCTAATCATGTGGAGTTTGGACCACCGCTGAATTAGTACTCTATTGAACTGTGGGACCTAAGTAGTGAACGGGCTACTTCTGGTTGTTCGAAAATTAATGGGKCAARTTGGTMAGGTAAGGCTYAGTAGCGTCTCAAGTTTTACATCGTGAGAGATTTACATTTATTAAGTGCAAAGAATTCACATAAGTTTGCTATTACTTGGTTTATGCATTGAAACGTTCTATGCATATGAAAACCCGTGAACTCACCAACTCTTTGTAGTTGACCATGTTTTGTTTCCATGCTTTTCAGGTTCTAAGTAAAGTTATTTGGATTTATGGGAGCATACTTGAGCATGGATCGATTAAGTCAAGAATTTGAAGTATTTTGTGAACGTCTTGTAAAGTTCTAATTTCTGTTATGTCGATGAATTGTTTTGTTTTTGAACAACTTGGATTAGTGTTATTTATAAACTGTTGCTATGACTCGCTTGCCTGTTACATCTCGTGTTTCCGCTTTAGCGGGGTGTGACACATTTAATGTTCAAGGATTGGGATTTATTAGGTGCAATACATTTTGTTTTGGTTCCTATGTGGGACAACTTCTCCTACACCATACTAAGTTTCAACAGTTAGCCAGAATCCTAGCTGGTTGCAGTCTCAATGGTCGAATTCTGGACCAAATCGGAAATCTTGAAAAGCTTCAGGATCTGTAAGAAATTCCCATGTATGAGATGGGTCTTACCAACTACTCTCTTCCCTAAAAAAAAATTTCTTACTCAATAGTTTGTATTATGTATGTAGGTATGTTAATATAAAGTGCTTCATTGGACCAATTCCTGCTTCCATTGGTAAACTTGAGAAACTTTATTGGTTGGATCTCTCCCAAAACAAGCTCACTGGTAGTGATATCAGTTTCCAATGGGATAACGTCTGTTCTTGATATGTTGATTTCTGCGAACCACTTGTACGTGTTTTGTCCTTTCTTTTGATATAATTTGCTTATAAAGGAAACCAGGTTATTGATTTTTTTCAGTCACCTAGGAGACAACTAGCTTTCGGGTGATATTCCACCTCAGCTCTTTAGGTCAAACATGCAATTGATTCATCTGTATGTTTCAATCTAATAAATGATCATACGAACATAAACTATCACAAGAAAATTTAACTTGCTTATGTAAGTTATTTTAAGTTACCTAACTATTGGAAAATAACAACCTTACAAGCAGTATTCCTCCAACACTCGGGCTCATGCAGTCTCTGGCGGTCGTGTGAGCATCCATGCTTACCCATCTTTTAACTTCAGTTTTCCTATTGTATTTGCATCTTAACTGGAATGTGTTGTTTGGAAATCATACAACTTGATAGGAACTTTTTTGAAGGTGATGCTCCGTCAAACATCAACAACCTTACCAGCGTGAATGAGATGTCAACACGAGAACTTTAAATACGTGGTTTACTATTTCTCATTCTAAAATGCTATATATATTTGATTTGTAGATACCTGTCAAACAATCAACTGACCGACCCTGTACACCCGATCTCCCTGCATGACATTACTCAACTATCTGTAAGTACCAAGCCTTTATTCAACTTTATCTTCAGAACCTAACAGTCTTAGTTACCAAGTGGATGTAGGGGTTGGGATGCTCGCCAAACAAACAAACAATGATCCCGTAAGTCACAAGTGATGACTGTGAATCCAAATGTAAGCACACCACTAGCGGAAATAGGAAATAACGGGTCAACCAAAAAGTATACGACAATCCATTCACATTAAACCATCTACAACAAATGTAAAGGCAATATAGTTATGGCATGCAAAACGAGGAACCAAGATTTGATGTGGTTCCACTGTTATTATAAGGATATATCCACCCTAAGAGAGAATACATACATATATATAGGGTCAGGTTCAGAACTGAGGAACACCCTGGTAACCATTTATCTGTACAGTATGCAAACGTGCAATGACACCAAGAAACAACTTCATTTAGTTGTATGCAGATGTGCATATCGTAAAAATGAATGGTTACTAGGATGTTTCTCAGTTTTTCATTTTTGGGAGTTTTTCCCTGAAACTAGCTCTATATTTATATAGGGAAGGGTTCAAATGTGATTTACGAGAATGCCACAACAGTCTGTAAGCGAAGCTTCTATTTTAAATCACAATTCTAGAGAAGTTAAGAGATATTTCAAATTTAATTTAATATATAAAAGTTTTCAAAAAATCAACGACGTTGAAGGGTAAAATTGGAAATTGAAACGATAAAGTTCAATTAACATGATCAACATTACTCCGATCATCTGGGAAGGGAGAATCATCTTCACATGATTATCACACTTCAATTAGGGGTCAATGATTTTCTATTGTTAGCTTTATTCTGAAGCTAATGATAACCTTGAAAAAGTTTTATTAAGCAATCGGGGGCTAGAAGATGAACTGAAGAAGGTTCTGAGCCAA
>NW_020203263.1:15393-16704 GCF_001531365.2 Cynara cardunculus var. scolymus | reverse complement strand
AGAAATTTCATTGTAATACATAGATTCAAAATCATATGAGAGTTGATTAGGGTTTCTTGAGAGTTTGTAATTTCTATTTCAATAAAAGAAAAGCATCCGCTGTTTCTCTGTTTAATCTTCTTGTTTACTTTCTCTCTCAAACTTCTATTGTAAATCGTTCTACTGTCAGATCCGGGATTACAACAAGTGGTATCAGAGCCAAATCGATTTCTTAATCGATACGATCTTTCTGAAGTAGTTCGATTTTCTTGAAACAAACTGTGTCTTGAATGCCTGTTGTTCGACGACTGTTTGGACCAGAAATCTCATCGATTCATCCCTCTTTCTTTACGTTTAATCAAAATCTTTTTAAGGATTTTGTGTATTTTTGGATGAAATCGAACCTTTGTTTTTCTCTTAGGTTTATTGAGTTTCTTGGAGTCAGTCGACTTTTTGAACCTTGTTAGAGTCAGATCTACGCTTAAGGCGTTTAGCAAGTGTTCTTGATACTAAGCCGAAGGCATTTGGTGTTTTATTAGCCAAAAGTAACACCAATTTCTTGAGTTTTGTTTCATCTTCTTTTTCTTATGGTTTCTGAATCTGTATCAGCTTACTGTTTCTCACGTCTGTAAACACCCAATCCTTTCATGTCTATGGCAGTTTTCATACATGATTCGCCCTTAAAATCTTCAACAGCTTTTCTGTCAATTTTATTGACCGGCTGTTTCTTGAAGATAATGTGCTTAAATGTGAAAATCTTCTCTCCAGATCTAATTTCTAATAGTGTTTTTCTTTGTTTGAGTTCTAAAACTTCATTCTTTCTCAACTTGTGGTTCTTTGATAGATTCATTGTCATAAGACTGATTGCACTGTTTTGTCATGTAATCCACACAGTTATCTGTCTCTTTAGGGATGAATTTGCTACTTCTGCGTGGAGTAGCTATTCTATTTCTCATAGTCTGTGTTGGATTGTAAGCWGGTTAAAGCTGCACTATGTGCAATTAGTGGTGCTGCAATGTCACTCTGAGTCTAAAATGAGCCAAGAGTTGAAAATGAAGAACACAGAGCTACAATCAGAGGGGAGTTTGAAGTTGCAATCCCGACTTGTCCATAAGAGCAAGTGGGTGTGCCGTCGTTTTCCTCCGCCTAAACACTCTAAAGCTTCTGTCATGGAAGCAAAGGAGAAAAGATCAGAAGACTTCATGAAGATGCTTGCTTCATAAAACTTTGAGGGGAGATTGTTAGCTTTATTCTGAAGCTAATGATAACCTTGAAAAAGTTTTATTAAGCAATCGGGGGCTAGAAGATGAACTGAAGAAGGTTCTGAGCCAA
>NW_020203263.1:7965-14788 GCF_001531365.2 Cynara cardunculus var. scolymus | reverse complement strand
GAGTTTGTAATTTCTATTTCAATAAAAGAAAAGCAGCCGCTGTTTCTCTGTTTAATCTTCTTGTTTACTTTCTCTCTCAAACTTCTATTGTAAATCGTTCTACTGTCAGATCCGGGATTACAACATCTCTCATCAATTGGGCCTCGATAATTGATTGTGAATCGCATTGTTATCACAACCAATATGAATGCAAGTAAGTGGAAAAGATGGTTTGCCCTTCGTTATCACATAATTATCACAATGAGTGTGTCACGGTTGAGATTTCAATCGAGTAGTCTGTTAGACCCCATAATTCTTATGTATAGAAGTAATGAAGACAAACAAGTGATGAAGAACCAGAAGGCCGATGGAAGACTTCAAGGCAAAATGGCTAACTCCACAATACAACCAAAGGGTCGATGAATCGACCAGAGCTGGGATGGAAAGAGCATCTTCATAGCCCCTCTGGTTACCAACACTTGGAGTTTTCTACACTAGTTCACCCAGAGGTATGTGATTAAGATATGAAGATAAGTTTGAATAACGCCCCATGGAAGACAGCTGGAGATGACCAATCGACAACTGGACTCTACAAAGTTTATCTTATTTTGTTTGTTATCCATGTCTAGATAAGCTTTATCCATTCCTAGAAAATATGCTAGATAGTCTCACAAGATAGTTATCTTCTTGTTTAGATTACTAGTATAAATAGGTGTTAGGCCTATTGTACTCAGAATGCTTTTTGGACGCTTTTCACAATCATTGAAATAAAGTGAATCCTTTGACACTCAAGTATATTCTTTGAATGTTAATCTTTTGTTCTTGAGTGTTCATCATTTTATTTATCCAAACTATTTAATTAGGTTATTCTTAACTTATTTATTAGTGTTATTGAGAGATCTGGGTTCAAGATAATCAAACATGGGCAATTAGCACATCTCTAGAAATCGATACCATATGTGTTCAATTAAGAATTTTGGTCGGTAATCACAATCGCTGATTTTCAACAACATTCGATTAGGGCTCGATGCTTTCCACTATCAATTAGGGACGACTGAATGTGTATCACATGATTATTACAAGTAACACATTGATTAGGGATCAACGATTGAATGTGTATTGTGACATCCGTCATTTTTGGGCGTCAGGTTAGCACCTTATACGATTTTTAAAATTAAGAATTATATTAGGATCTAGTCATGTTGATTAGAATTCATCTGGCTTAGTTCCCAAAATATAGTTCAGAAAATCCTATTTCGATGGGTAACTGATAAAGTTAACTTATATAATGCCAAATTCGTTAAAATTCAACAAACAAAATAAAGTTGATATTATAAAAGTCCAAATTAAATTATAAAAAGTTTTATTTAAATGTCCAAATAATTTTACAAAAATTTGGAATTTTGACCTAATACTGATATTTTATTAGTATTTGGCAATTATATTTATGTTTTACTTTAAATGGGCCTTATTTTAATAAAAAAATAAAACTAAACAAGTATGGACTTGGGCTCTAATAAGGCCAACCCATTTCCTTTCTTTAAACCCACATATAATGTGACATTCTGTCATTTCGGAGCTTCAGGTCAACACCTTATTATAGATCCTATATTTAGAATTATATTTTACTAGGATCTAGTCATGATGATTAGAGTTCATCTGGCTTAGTTCCCAAGTTTAGTTCGGAAGATCACGCTTCGRCRGGTAACYGATRAAGTCAACTTGTGTAATGCCAAATATTTTAGAAATGCTCCAAATAAAATAAAGTTGATATTATAAACTTTTAAATTAAAATACAAAAATCCCATTTGAATGTCCAAATAATTTATCAAAAGGTGGAGTTTTGGAATTAAAAGTGTCGTTTTGTTAACGTTTTGGATAAATTATATAGTGGGTTATAAATTTAAGTGGGTTTATTCTAATTTAAGAAAAATAAAAGTTTTATTAGGTTTGGGCCTTTAGAGGCCAGCCCATTTCCTCTTTAAAATTCTCATATAAATACCCCACATCCTTTGAAAACTCTCATTTCCAAATATCATCAGTCTAAGCTTTTCATCTCTCTACTCTCTCTCTAAAATAAACCACCTTCCAGCCGATTCCTTCAACCAAGCCTTTAGGAAAATTCTGTCAATCTTGAAGAATATTCAAGATTTTTAAGAAAAATGTATGATACTAGTTATCTTTTATAAAATAACAAAATTATTATTTTCCTACTCCTACTTCTTGATCTTGAAATTAAACTCCTGGAAAGTTCAAAAGGGGAAGATTATGCATCAAAGACATGAAAATGTCTTCAAAAGGATGATAATCTATGATCCATGTTCTTCGAACTTTAATAAAGTAGGCGAAAATCATTTGCATGTAGAGTTTAATCATGCAAAGTATATTTCGAAACATGGCAGATTCTTGCATGTATCTTAAATCAGTCCTATCTTCCTCAAAACTCAGTGCAATCGGGAAATACTTTTCTGGAGATCAACCTTAATTGCTAGCCTGAAAATGAAGTTAAGATCCTTGAAAAATGWTGAGTCGAGACCCCAAATGACTATCACTCGAAGAGTGTGCAATCTGTTTTGGGAGCTGTGTAACTCAAGGTTGTAGGGTAATAATGAGTGACTTAAATCCAATCAAAATTCTTGATATTTGGAAATTGTCGGCTTAACTCATTATTTTGGATGATGTAAAAAGTGGACATAAAATTACTTTTGGAAGGTTCCTATTTATAATGATTTGTGAAACCCAAAAACACCTGGAACAGAATTTATAATCTGTCCAAAAATCAGCTTTTTGGGTAAAGGACTTTGATTTCTTTTAATATATAAATAATTTTTGGGCTATTTTTAGATTAAATAATAAAATATCAACTTAAATTTATAAAAACCCGATGGCATTACAAAAGATACAATTTAACTTTATCTTTGTCGAGTACCCATAGGTGATCTAATATCTGAATGTTGGTCTGTTTAGGAAGGTTAGGGCGGACGTTTAGCGCTTCAAATGTCACCAAGTTCTTGGATATTCATCATCAAACCAGTGAGTTTTCACGGCCCCACTTTTTAATTTTTTTTGTTATTTAACTGGGGGAAAAGCATGAGATTAAGCAAACTATACTGTTTATTTATTTAACCATTGGACTAAAGAACTGTTTACTCAAGTTTTGTTTGAAACCATCAAACTAAAGAACTATTTAGTCAAGTTTATTATGTCATGAAATATTGACTGTTTTTGCACTATAAAATAAATGCTAAATTAATGTGCTTGGGAGTATCTTTCCAAATAAAGTCCCCGTCCGTAAACGCTACTTGTTAACTCGGGCATGTCCCCGGGCCGTGGTATTGTGGATAGCCGTTATTGTGTTGACAGTCCCACCCAGGAAGGGGTGCACATTACCTATGTTTTCTTAGTCTAATCATGTGGAATTTGGACCACCGCTGAATTAGTACTACTACGAACTGTGGGACCTAAGTAAGTGTACAGGCTACTTATGGTCGTTCGTAAAATAATGGGGCACRTTGGTCWRGTAAGGCTCAGTAGCGTCTCAAGTTAAGCATCCTGGTAGATTTACATTTATTAAGTGCAAAAGTTTACGTATAGGTTTGCAAATAAATGATTTATGCATTGTAATATTTTGTGCATGTGAAAACCCGTAAGCTCACCAACTCTTTGTAGTTGACGTTGTTTTATGTTCCATGCTTTTTAGGTAATAAGTAAAAAATGAAGTATTTTGGGAGCATACTTGTGGCAAGACCGATTAAGTTCGCATTTGAAGTTTTTGTAAAAGCAGTACACTATCCTGTTTTGGTTATTGGTGTCAAACTCAAGTTAATTTGTAATATTAAAAGGTGTTATTTATTAACTGCTGCTGTGACTCGCTTACCTGTTACATCTYGTGTTTMCGCTTTAGCGGGGTGTGACAGATTTGGTATCAGAGCTTCAGTTATAGAGAACGCTGGTTTTCCTTAAAAAACATCGACTATAACCAAAAAATTTCAAAATGGTTTTCAAGTAATTTAGAAACATATGATTTTAAAGCGGGTCACATTATTATAAGTCGATTAAACAAAGCCTAATCACCTGTGTTTAATTTACATATAAAAAGAAGAACTTAATCGGTTGTACTAGAGATATGCTCCAGTAAAGAAATTGTTTTGGAAAGCATGATTTTATGTGTTGCACTTATTATGAATATCCATTGCCCTAGAAGGACCAGAGACGATGGGTATAAAATCCCTTATTCTGTTAAGTGTCCATGTTGGACCAGAACCGCTGGTTAGAAGGACAAGAGATGATGGGTAGAAAATCTCTTATTTTGTTAAGTGTCCATGTTCAACGAGAAGCGCTGGTTAGAAGGACCAGAGGCGATGGGTAGAAAAATTTCTTGTATAATTAAGTATCATGATAGACCAGAAGCTCCGGTTAGAAGGACCAGAGGCCGATGGACGAGTTACCTAAAACTTTTCTAAGTATATAAGTTGAACTAGAAGCTCTAGTGATGCAACCAGAGGCTCTGGTAGTGCAAAATGTGAGAAACCAGAGACCGATGGACGGGAGATACATTGGATTGCGAAGTGTGAGGAACCAGAGGATCGATGGACGAAAAATCCATTACTTTTCTATGTAAGATGGAATCAGAGGACCGATGGACGGGAGATCCATTGGATTGCGAAGTGTGAGGAACTAGAGGATCGATGGACGAGAAATACATTACTTTTCTATGTAAGATGGAATTAGAGGACCGATGGACGAGCTACCTAATACCTTCTTATGTAAGATGAACCAGAGGCTCTGGTCATGTAACTAGAAGCTCTGGTCATGCAACCAGAAGCCCTGGTCATGCAACTAGAAGCTCTGGTAGTGCAACTAAAGACTTTCTAGATAGAAATTCTAGCTTGATTGCCACCTTTAATTCTTGCTTAGAAGCTTCCATTGTATCACCAAGCATTTGTTAGATGGTACATTTAGTAACTAAGATTATTGATGTCGCAGATCACTATGGCGTCATCCGATCCTAGTGAATACTCTGCCAATGAATCCGGTTACGTGGTTCGCCGATCTAGAAGAAACTTATCTCATAATGAAGAGATAGATCCATATGAACAGGAGGACACTGCGACTAGTGGAGCATCTGTTTCCCCGTCAGCATTCTTGTTACCCGCATCGGAGCCAGTACCCAATGTCCCACCACAAACTTATCATGGTTCCAGGATTAGAGTTACACCGAGGAAAAGTGTTCCACTACCTCGACGAGTGACATTTGAGAATTCCACTAGAGTAAGAGGAGAGTCATCACGACCACAACAGGGGAACATGATATCTCAAGTAGTGACTAGAGTTCCTACATCCTACGCACAGGGCATGAACCCGACTGAACGAGAGTGGGTGTAGAGAATTGCATCAGATACTCAGACTCACCAGACCCGGCTAGGATATCATCACCATATTCTGAACAATTTATCCGATGTAATGGAAGCACACCATCAACGAATGATGAGAAACACGGATGATGTCATTGCAGTGAGGCGAGAGATTAGAAGGTTGTATAAGTGTTTGGTGCTGAGTAGAATGTTGATGTTAGGAATGCTGATAGGCTGGTTGTTATTCTAAAAACATTGTCTAGTGATAGGATATCCACTCTCTTGCGTAGAAACTCATGAACCTATTTTTGTAGCTACAATCATCTATGAATGCATGTTATCATTTTGAGAAATACTTAATTACATCAAGTTATGGTAAATATAGGATTATTCTGTCTGTTCATACAAATGCTGAAATGTTTTCCGTATGATGAACATCCTTGGCATCATTTAAATGACTGGAAGTTATCATCCTTATTATTACAATAAAAATGATGAAATTCCCTTCTGACTTAGACCTTAGAAGATGCCGCCAAGAAGAGAAAACCCTGAGGTTGCACGACTCGTGTCACAGCAACTTCTGGCCGCACTCCCCAACATAGTCAGTCAAGTGGCTGCTGGCCTGAATGCTAACCAACCAGACAATCCAGAGCCGAAGGCGACTAGGGAATGCACTTATAAATCTTCTAGATCTTGCAACCTGAAAGAATTCTATGGAACTGAAGGAGCAGTAGGATTACTATCATGGTTCGAGAGCGTGGAATCTGTTCTCCACATTAGTAAATGTACTGAGGGACATAAAGTAGAATATATGACATGTTTGTTACAAGGGCACTTACCTGGTGGAATACATTGGTACAAACTAGGGGTCAGGAAGCGGCTAACCAGCTTTCTTGGGAAGAATTTAAGAAACTACTCAAGGATGAATACTGCCCAAGAAGTGAACTCCAAAAGTTAGAAATGGAGTTATGGAATCATGAAATGAAAGGGGATAATATAGCTGCTTATACAGCCCGTTTCCACGAGTTAGCGAATTTAATACCACATCTAGTGACACCGGAGGAAGTCCGCATTGAGAGATATATTTGGGGATTGTCTTCAGAAATCCAAGGAAACATCACCTCGACCAACCCAAAAACCCTTAAGGAGGCAATAGATATCTCCCCCTTTGGATTCAAGTTTGGACTCTTGTAAATTTCGTCTTTCGAAGTCCAAGAATTTTCTCTAATCTTCTCAGAGCGTTCTTGTATTGGATTTTCTCCTCGAGCAAATTTATCGCATCGACCAACAAAAATCTTTCCTTGGAACTCATCCTTTCTTATTCAACAGCTTTATCATTATTCACCCTTTTCAAGTCAAGTGCCCTTCTCACTAATCTTATCGTACCATCAGAATATTTGTTCAGCTCACTAAACCTCATGAATTTCTTTACTTGAAGTTGAGCAAAGTAGATGACCCCGAACTCTGGCTTTTCAAGAATCATATAGACA
>NW_020203263.1:3615-7590 GCF_001531365.2 Cynara cardunculus var. scolymus | reverse complement strand
CGGATCCTTTCACGATCATATCCAGGAAAATTCGCTCGGATATGAAATGGCACATAACTTCTGGTGAAGATTTCGGTAGGATCAACTTGTTCTCTTTGAGCAGGGATGTCTGACACATCAGGTAAAACTGCAGTGGAAGATTCTGGAACAGTCTGACGGTCACTTTGAACAGGAAAGACTTGATCTTCATCATCTATATCAGCTTCAAAATCAAAATAGATCCCAGTCAACTTGTCAATGTTGTCAATGTCTTCTCCAAAATCCTGCTCTCCACCTAGAGTAGTAGAGAACACATCGTTGAAACCTATGTTGGCAGACAAGTCCAATAACATCCTTGTTCCTACCGTGGAGTCCACCGGCTTTTCAACCATTGGCTCGATCGTAGGACTTGTCTCCATTTCTTCATCTTCAATTACAATGGCCTTAATTACTCTTTCCCAAACAGATTCTGGGGCAAAGGTTTCAACAATAACATCCTGAGTTCATGGCTCCTCTCCAACCCTTGCACCTTGCTCAGATGACTCGGCCAATCTCTGTCTCTTTCTCTCCCCCTCATGACTATCTGGATCATTCTAATCATCATGTCTTCGTTTAAGAGAGATGGCCTGAGACCTGTAAGTTTCTTCTAAGGTAGACACCCGTTCAGCTAAGGCATCCATTGAACTTTTTAGATCTTGGGTATTGGATGTGATTAACTTACTAACTTTATAGAAGCTAGCAGTAACCACATCTTGAAAAGCCAAAAATTTTGAGGCTCGAACAAAATGGTTAATATCTAACTGTTGACGTAAGAGACCGATCAAATCTGCATCTTCAGCATCTAGATTTTGGAATGCCATCAATTTTGCATATAATAACGATTTCAGTTCATCCACCGATTGGTCTTGTATTGACGGTTCAGGTACATGTGGTGGTGATGGCGCAGATGGTGGCTCTTCTTCTACAACTTCCTTTCCCTTCAAAAGTCTTTTAAGACTGGCCATTTGAGCATCCAAATTATCTTGAACAGCCTTTAGGGCGCCATCCAATTATTCCCTTGACACGAAGTCGGGTAAACTCACACCTGGTTCACTTAGAATACCAGTTGTAACAACAGTTGAATAAACTGTTGTGCCTACGTTCAATGTTGGCGTAATGTTAGCATTGGTAGGACTTCCGACCTGTCCTTGTGGAATGTCAAAAGACACCACTCCAGTCGTTCTGGCAAGTTCACGAAGAACTGCACTTTGAGCAACAGATGCTCCAGACTCATGTGTACCTATGTGTATTGGCTCTAGACTCGAGGTGCAAAGAATTGAAGTCGTAGGCTGGGGCAGCGGCCTACTTATTTCAATAACTACATTCTCCAAATGAGAAGTAGTTAGCAAATGTGCTTTATCCCCTTGTGAAATTGAAACAACTGGTTGTTGAGAACMAGTTGAGTGRATGGGTGGGGTGTGCATTTGCATAGCTGSGCTAGCWATGTYTTGTTCAATACTAACATTCAAC
Organism: Cynara cardunculus var. scolymus; assembly: GCF_001531365.2. Lineage (NCBI taxonomy): Eukaryota > Viridiplantae > Streptophyta > Magnoliopsida > Asterales > Asteraceae > Cynara > Cynara cardunculus. The sequence goes on along the minus strand of NW_020203263.1, from coordinate 6,102 downwards.
GAATGAATGTCAGTAGCAGATGTGGTTGCCCGACTAAGTGTTTCAGTTAGGAAAGGAGCTTGATCTTCTTTTTCTGCTCCACTCTCACCCTCTCCATATTCTTTTTCTTCCCTTTCTCTCAACCTCTCTTCATTTTTGACAAAAACACCCTCATCTCCTCCTTCATCAAATAGATCTTGAAGTATATGATCGTAATCATCGCATTCTTCAACGTTGAATGACAAAGAATGTAAACTTGGACAAGGTTGTTGTGCTGAATATTCAGGAAATATGTCATCAATGTCATCAACAAGAGTTCCAATAGGAATATTCTAAGCAGGAATATTCTGAGCAGGAATAGATTGAACACGATCATCTACTCCATCATCATCATGATCATCACCAGAATCTGCCTTATTGTCAGATTCAGTAGCTTCCGAACTTGAGGAAGTTGTGGAAGTACTGACAGTTGAAGTACGTTGCTGATCAGACGCTCCCCCCTCCTGTTCACCCCTCTCTATTTTCTTTTTCTCTCAACTCACTTCCCTATTCAGGTAACCCCTGTTCCTGAACATGCTCATCTATTTCTAACACATCTCTCACATCTGAAGCATGGGGTGATCCTTGGGCAAGTTCAACCGGTTATGGTTGAGCTATTGGATCTATCACTCGCCTATAGTTTATAACACATTGAGCCGTCTGATCAGCTAAGGCGATAAGTTCTGGTGAAATAGCCATTATGGAATCCAAGTCTTCAACTTCTGTGTGCTGCCTTATTCTGGTCATGACGAATGTAGGCCCTTTTTCAGTGTTTGACCTGGCTGGAATATCTTCATTTGCATTCATCATGGCCTTGATAAACAATTGCAGAAATCTTCAAAAAGGCACAAATTTTCTTGCTTTGGACGGAAATCTTTTTGCATTAACCAATTCTACTAGTTCATTCCATATGACTAACACATAGTCATAGTTTCTTGAAAAGACTATTCCATGAAAGAACTTTAGAAATGAACTGCTGCATGTGTCTATGCCCGCGGTTTTCGATATCAGGCATCTATTTAGAATTGAGAACAGCAGATGCCATATGGATGGTAGAAATCATCTTTTGAACTGGTAGGATTAGTCAACTCAGTAGAGTATCCTAATCTTTTAATATCTATGCACAACTGTTCATTAGAGATGAAGTTTTCGAAACCAGTAGATCCAGGACCAGGCAGACGAAGAATTCTTCTTAATCGTTTCAATGTCAGGCGACTGACATATTCATCTACTTTTCCTTGGAAATAGATAGTGTCTTCGTCCTTTTCTAGAGTAAGCGTACCCCAAAATTGTTGTAGATACACCATCGAAACAGGTGTATTGGTAGATAAAGCATATGTAATTGGGTGGCCTTTTAGAATTTCTGGTATAATAGGGTATTCGGCTGGCATCACAAAAGAGAATGTATAATTGTTTGGCTTTATGTCTAGGTATTTTATTTGAGGGAAAAGAGTTTATGAAGGAATGGGTTGGTTTGGCGGGTGAATTGGAATATTATCAGATCTGACAGAAGGAACGTGAGATTCCTCGTCAGATTGATGTCGTTGATCCGCCATTAACCTGTAAAAATTCTAAAATATTAGTGATAGGACCTGTAAACTCTGTTTTGATATTAATCAAATACTCTGGATGATCTTTTATACAATAACAGTACAGCGGAAACAATGTATGAACAAACAGAGTGAGAAATCAATCAAGAACACACAGATGAAGAATGAAGAACACGAGAGAATAGCTTCAAATGATTTTCAATTATATTGAAAAGATTGACAATTACAATACTGAAGCACACTGAATTACAAAGGCCTAAGCTACTATTTATACTAGTTCCTAACAGCTTTTCTGACATGACCTAGACAAGTGAAATAATCTAAGCCGTTCAAATAAAGCAGATTACMAACATAGTCACGTGATAAGCACGTGCAGCTAACAGACCTAAGTAAAGCAGTGAGAAGTAGTTCTTCACAGAAGATAAACTACAGACCCTCTGTGAGCCATCCCAGAGGCTCTGCTGGATATGACTTGTAAGCACTTGATTCCAGAGGATCAGTTTCTAGAACCTCTGTGAGAGACGACAGAGGTTCTGTCATTCTTGACTTGTTCGCTTTTGTATATCTTCTGTTGTTGGTCCTCTGTGGTCTTCTGTGGTAGAACCCTTCTGTCAACACTTGTAGTAATACTTTTTCATACTTTGACATTAAATGAAATATGAGAGCTAATAATCTCCCCCTAAGTATGAAAAAGTAAAAATTGACAATTTAAAGCAAGAAATGACTTAATTGAAAAAAATTACAAGAGGAGATACAAAATTCATCCTCTGAAAAGAATTACATAAGGAAAGAATTACAAAATTGTGTTGCTTAGGCCAAAACTATTACAAAAGTTTATCCAACCACAGAGTCTGGATAGTCGTCTACGGCATATAGCATGTCAGTCTTGATGGTTCTGTAGACATTGAAGATCCATTCT
>NW_020203263.1:0-1280 GCF_001531365.2 Cynara cardunculus var. scolymus | reverse complement strand
GGATCCCTCTAGAACAGGTCCCCTAGTAGCGTGGGTAGCATTGGGAGGAGGGGGCTAGGATGTGTACCTGTGGTATCTTTTTCTCCCTCTCCTAACTCCACTTCCTCTTCTTCTTCGTCGTCTAAGACGACCTCTGTCCCCAACTTTGCCACGTCGATTGGCACTTTGAATCCTTGTTGAATGTGAATGAGAACGTCTTGGATTTGATCTATTGGGGACTCCTCTTGAACGACCTTGCACAACCTTCTGCGTTTTGGAGTAGTAGCCTCTGCGGGGCTCTCTGGAACAACAGCCTCTGTGACCACAACCTCTGTTGGTTGGGCCTTATTGGTTTTATTCTTTTTGGGCTTCTGCAGAGGACTACTTGGGCCCTCTTCTTATGCAGGCCTCTTCTTCCCCTTCTTCTTCACAGAAGAGTCGACACCCTTCTGTGTCTTCTTGGGTGGGGGACTTGGGATTCTAGGGCCAGCCTCACTCACCTTACCAGCCTCTGCAGGCTCCTCCATACATTCCTCGACTCTCATTTTTTCAATTTTCTCACCTAAGGGGATTCCTATTCATGGTGGGGTTTCAGGGACAGGTTCTGGCCTCCTAAATCCACGTCTATAGGCCTTCCTATTTCCGTGACTAAGGTACCTGAGCATGGCTTTTGAAAGCGGTATGGGGCTTCTGTACCCTTGCTCATGCTCAGTTGGATGGAATTCTTTGAATGGGTACAACCTTGCGTTGGGCTCCACAGAAGGTAGCTTTTCTGCTATCAAAACTCCAAAGACTAGACCAAAGAACTATTGTAGAATTAAGTTTGGTTGGTTCATGTCTTCCTTGGCCTTCTTCTGCGCCTTGATCTTAGACTTTTCTCCCCTTTGTGTCGCGCATTTCTTTTTGAGCAATCCAACCATATCCTCGAATATAAGCTGAGCATAATCGAGAGGTAGGTTGAAGTAAATCCCATAAACAATAGACAGCATTGCATGCGAAGTCTGATCGTGGCTTCCCACCTTCCCTGTCAGGCAACAGTTCACGATGGAAAATAGGGTATTCCAGATAGGGGGTAGTCCTTTGTGCGTGAACTGTGTCTGTTTGACGATTTGGGTCGCATACGAATGGAATTCAAGGAATTGAATTAATTCCTCGTCTGTTGGAGTTGCAGCAAAAGAATTCAAGTTAAGGGATTCCAAAGTGGGTAAACGCAGGGCTGTTCGCAATTTGTCCACATTCAATTCCATGGGTACCAAGGATTTATTAATAGGGTGAGAGACGTAACCCACAATACTCAATCC
>NW_020203262.1:16629-21096 GCF_001531365.2 Cynara cardunculus var. scolymus | reverse complement strand
GCTCAGTGTATGATCGCTGGAACTGAAATTACAGATACAGAAATACATCGAAAGGAAAAAGGGATTATCATCAAATCACTGAGAGAGAGGATCAACAACTATCTCCCCCACAATTTCAGTATCCATTTCATTTGTCAATCTCTCATTCATTTTGTAATCTTCACTTTCCCTTATGATGTAAATGAGGATCATAAATATCATATCACGAAATGAATGTTACAGGAAAGATATTCCGTCAATTCATAGAGTTATAAGTAAATCTTTTCAAATTCAATTATTTGTTCTTTTCAGAACATGAAATTAGGGAAAGATCAGATTTAACTTATGAATCTATTTTCAATATCTTATAAAACGATTGGCCTGTGAATATAACATATATATTTAGTACAACGAATGTACTTTAAACATGAGACATTTTAACGTTCTCTCACTAGGACTTCCATTTAATCATCGATAGTTGAAGAAGTATATCGATGAATGTTAAGACAAAATAACAAATATTTTGTGAAATTTGTGCATTGTAGAAATATAAAGCAATAAATGATTCAAAATAAGCTCAAATTGATAAAGCAGTGTGGACTACAGAAATTTATCAGACTCTATAGTGATAAAAAAGACTCAAGGGGGGGGGGACATATATCCTTCTTTTTCAATATAAGTTAACTCCAAATGAGAAACCGATAAATTATGAGCTACATTTCCCAAGTGTTAATGAAACAATTATATTTTAATAGATAACTGAGTAGTTGATGGGGTATTAAACAAGAGTTGTCTTGAACTTTGCTTTTTTCAATATTAGTCTCCAAAGAGCTGAGACACTAATAGATTGTGTGTTTGCCCGGATTATAATAGTTGGATCAGGATTTTAATATTCTTTTAATTCTATACACAAATCTCATTCAGTTCTTTTAAGCTCACATCAACTACCCCTCTCAATTACATTTTCAACTCGACACACATACCCATTTTTCCTATCAGCTCAGCTCTCAGTATGGTTTTCCTCTTGGGTAGGGCTATAAGTTCTGATAGTCCATAGAGGTATATCTGATAAGCACTCAATCCCACCTAAGATATTACATTTAATCTCAATGAAGTAAATGATATATGCAATTAAGCTCAGAAACTTTGATGTGACCACATTAGTTTATTCAAGAATATGAATTAGATAAGCAGAAGATGTCAAATGATTCAATGCACAAATATTTATGAAAGAAAGTATCAAATATCTATAAGAATAATTTACAGATTTGACATTCAAAGAATAGTGAAATATTTGTCAATGAAAAATCATTTACGATATATTTTTTTAAAAATTGAATACAAACGAGCGTATTATCACTTAAAAATAATCATTGCGTTTTGAGACGTGATAATAACATATCGAAGAACAACTGAATCAGATGTTAGAATTATATACGAAGAGAAAATACACAAGTATTAACTCGAAGAAACACCTGATCATAGATGGTAAGCTGTAATATTCGGGTTTCGAGTTTTGAACTAAGATTTTGGAATATATATATGTATGTTAGAGTTGTGTGGTATGAGTGTGGGTGTACCTTAGTTTAATAAGAATTTTTTTGAAAAGAAAAGGGGAGTCGGCTGGAATGCCATCTCTCACAATTTCCTTTTGCTATAAATAGTAAAGGAAGGTTTAGAAAGAAAGTTTACACACTCTCTATATAGTAAGGAAGTCTTTTATTTTGGCATCCGGTTTTGGCTAAAGAGGGAAAAGATTCAAAAACAAAGGCATTCGGCTTTAAGGTGAGTGTTTTATGTTTTGAGTATCAAAGGTTAGCATTTAATTTTAATACTATTCGAAACTGCCTGAATATGAATATCAATATACTTTGTGCGTATACTATCTTAAACCGGTCAAATGTTGATCGAATTTCATCTAAACCGGTCAAGTGGTGACCGGATTCCCATTAAACCGGTCATGTGTCATCCGGTGAATGTCCTAAATCGCTCAAGGGTTAGCCGATTTAAAACTAAATCGCTCCTATGTTAACCGATTAGAGCTAAACCGCTCAAATCATGTCCGGATTTCCACATTTTATTTTAAGTCTTTGGCCGGACTTGATATCCGGACAGTGATGACCGGATTCCTTATCCGGCTAAATTTGATTAAAGTTACATTTCGTGAGAGAGATGAAATGGCGGTGTAACCGCGAGAGAGATATAATGGTGGTGTAACCGCGAGAGAGATGTAATGGCGGTGTAACCGCGAGAGAGATGAAATGGCGTTGTAACCACGAGAGAGATGTAATGACGGTGTAACCGCGAGAGAGATGTAATAGCGGTGTAACCGCGAGAGAGATGAAATGGCAGTGTAACTGCGAGAGAGATGTAATGGCGATGTAACCGCAAGAGAGATGTAATGACGGTGTAACCGCGAGAGAGATGAATGGTGGTGTAACCGCGAGAGAGATGAAATGGCGGTGTAACCGCGAGAAAAAAAAAGATAAATATTTATGTATGTACAGGTTTGATTTTAAACTGTTGGTTTGGAAAGTATAATATTGGTGTGAAATGTGTATACTCACTAGACCTATTGGGTCTAACGCTCAGTTGTTGGACTAACCTGTTTTGCAGGTCATCATACCTCGCAAGATAAAGGCAAAGGGAAAATTTAGAATTGATGAAATTAGTTACTCATAAATGTATTGAAGAAAGTTTTTGTTAGCTCGTGTTTTGTAAACAATACTATATTTTGTTTTATGAGAATGTGTATGTGGATTATCTGTACGTCAATATTGTGGGTTGTTACAGTTGGTATCAGAGCCTTTGTTTAAGGGATCTGGGTTATTTGTGAAATACTTAGACTTAAACTAGAGATACGGAAGTTATGATAATAGGTTTTACTGGATCTATGAACATGGAAATATGTTATAGCTGAACCTATTATGAGAAAGATAAATTATATATGACTGATATAATCTGAGTTATGGATAGACTTGAGGTTGAATGTGTTATTGTGTTAGCTCTGTTATTCATCTCTTGTAAAAGTATAGAAAAAGTATTCTGCAAGTYTTGAYARAAGMWTATCTTCCACAGAAGACAACAGAGGACTAACGACAGAAGCCTAATATTCGAACAAGTAAAGTGTGACAGAACCTCTGATGTCTCTCACAGAGGTTCTGGAAAATGGTCCTCTATCAATAAGAACAAGCAAGTCTATTACAGCAGAGCCTCTGAGATGGCTCACAGAGGGTCTGCGAATTCGTCTTCTGTGAAGATCCTCTTCCAACTGTTTTTCAAAGGTTGTTAGCTGCATGTGCTTCTCACGTGACTAGGACTTAATCGACTTTATTTGGACGGCTTAGATGATTTCACACGTCTAGATCATGTCAGTAAGGTCGTTAGAAACTAGTATAAATAGCAGCTAAGGCCTTTGTATTCTGTGTGCTTTCGAATTGTAATCGTCTGATTTTGAATTGAATGAATTGAAAAACCTTTGAAGCTATTCTCCTGTGTTCATCTTCTTCCTCATCTTGACTGTGTGTTCTTGGTTTATTTTACTCTGTTTTGTTCTTAATATTGTTTCCGCTACACTTTAATCATCTTAAAGTTCATTCAGAGTATTAGATCAAATATCAAAGCTGAATTTAAGGTCCAACAATTGGTATCAGAGCAGGAATTGAATTCTTATTCGATTAATTCTGTTTTTGGTATTAATCTGCATTTTCTAGAACACCAGTTTTTCTTCAGATTACCCAGTTTCTCACTATTAAATCGAATTTCAATGGCGAATTTGGTTAATACATCGTTCATGAGCACTGGATCTCAATCAAAACCTCCTACGCTTATCCTAGAGGAATATCAACAATGGAAAGTGCGTATGATCAACTTTTTGGAGGAAATTCACCCCAGACTGTGTGAATTTCTCTATGATCCTACATACATGCCAATGATGTTAATTCCACGAGTTCCAGCAACTGGTACAACCCCTGGAGTTCCTGAGCATTATGAGCCCAAATCAATCGCAAACTGGAACGATGAAGAAAGGGTATTAGTTGAATTGGAAAGCAAATGCAAAAGGATGTTGATCATGGCAATACCACATGAGATCTTCAAGTGTATTGATCACTGCCATCTGTCTATGGACATTTGGGCATAATTAGAGAAACAGATCGAAGAAGGGAAGAAAACTATCGAGAACAACAAAGCCATGTGTATTGATGAACATCATAGTCTTAAGGCTAAGGAGGATGAACCTCTGTCAGACACAGAGGATGAGATCTTCTGTGGAATAACAAATATTGACTCAGACTCCTCTTACTCAAGTGACCAAGAGGTTTCCACTTCTTACTCTTCTRAATCAATTGATAATTTTGATTCATGTCATTTGGAACATTACAAGCTCAGAGAAAAACTTTCTCTTTGTGAAAAAGAAGTCATTCTTCTCACAGAGGAAAGAAATAGATTTTTTAAAATGTTCACAGAAGCTCAATCAAACTTAGTTAA
>NW_020203262.1:15060-16139 GCF_001531365.2 Cynara cardunculus var. scolymus | reverse complement strand
ACAAAAACTTGTTTAACAATGGAAAATGTTGCTTTTGAAGACTACATTGACTCTTTCTTACCTTCTGAAAAGAAGGATTCCATTCCAAGGAGATTTATGAGACAGAGTCAGATTGGAATCTTTTAAGTTTGGACAACCAGAAACTCAAGAAACTGTGCTTTTATGTGTTCTATTTAGCCTCTTGAAAGAAAGTTATCCTCAGAGGCTCTTGAATTTTTTCCAAAACACATCACAGAGCCTTCTGAAAATGAGTCTCTTTTTGAAAAGGTTTTTGTCACAGAACTCTCTGAAAAAGATACTTCTAAGCATGAAAATGCCTCAGATCATGAAGTTAGTCCTACACAAGTTGTAGAAACTAATATTGATCTTGAGAAAAGAAAGAAAGAAAATCAAAGACAAAGTAACTTTCAATGCTCTTCCTCTGCAACTTAAAGATCAAATTTTACTTGGTAACAATTGAAAAAATGGCCCCAACCTAACATTGCTTCTGTCTCTGCAAAAGCTGGAAAACCAAAGAAGGGATCTAAAAATAAAAACCCTGTACCCCTCTTTGATGATTTTAAAGAAAAAATTAAGAAAGCTTCTTCCAATGTTTCCTTTTGTGGATGTGTCGATTTCATGCATGCTTTATCTAATCATATTCACCATTCTTCCTGTTTAGTCTCTCACCCCAAGAACCATGAATCCGGGGTGAACAAAAGACAGATTGGCAATTCTTCTTCAAAGAACAATAAGTCGAAACCAAAAGAGGCTATGACATACTTTAAACAAGCTAATGTTAAGGGACCCAATTGGAAGTGGGTACCCAAATTAAACGTTGTCTAATCGCAGAAGAAGCATCATGTTTGACTGGCACATTAGAGCTTCTGTCATCATTCCTAAAGAAAGAAGGATGTTCTGTTGTATATTTTGTTGTATGTCTTATTGTTTATTCTTTGTTGTATAAAGTTTTTCTTTGAGTAATCTCTTTTTGTATATAGTTTTTGATTAACCTTCATTTGTTTTCATAGTTAACAAGTTTATCTTGCAGAGACTTGCAAGGTTTGAGGGGGAGTATGTGCTTAAAAAGAATAAAACCT
>NW_020203262.1:12863-14995 GCF_001531365.2 Cynara cardunculus var. scolymus | reverse complement strand
TCAAAACCTCAGAAGGTGCCAAAACTTTTGAAGTATCTTGTTCTCAGAGGTCAACTCATCAGAACCTCTGACGCTTCTATCAGAGGCTCTGTGGGTTTGCACTGAGCAAGTACTCATCTCTCCGAGGGTTTTTCAAACCGTTTAGGTAAATAAAGGTATAACATGCTAGAAGACCCTACACATATCACAGAGGCTCTGTTACCCTTAGGCCTCTGACAGAACTCTCTTATAGTTTTCTATTATTGATATGGTGCGCGTGGTTCTGTGGATAAGGGTTAAAGCAAATCACGCGTGTGTCAGAAACAGGGGCGCACGTCATCAATCATGCGTCTTCCCAACACCACGTGTCATATTTTTGATTCGTCACTCCCTATAGCAACTCATCACACTTTTTCTCCTAATATACGGTTCCCATTCAAAATCCCTCACTATAAATACCCTTTCCCCCCAAAACGTAAACCTTTACATTTCTCCTTACTCCGTCGAACTTCAAGATTTCCGGCCAAACCTGCAAATATGTCTTCCAGTTCATCTGCCTCCGCTCAATCTGTAAATATCTCAAGCGACAACGAAGTAACCCAATCCCAAGCACTAACCTCTCATGCTCTATCGTTTTTTCAAAATCGATATGAGAGAGTGGTCCTGGTAAAGAAACCCAATAACTATTATTTTGCTCCTTCTTCATCTGGTTTTCCAGAATTCACCTATCCTCTCATTGAAATTCTTCGTAACCATCCTTTATACTTTGCTMTCTCAGCAACTAAACCTACACCAGAAACATACATTACCCAATTCTTGCTAAGTTCATATATCACTACCCTAGATAATTCTGGTTTAAGCATTGTAGGTTATGCCTCACACCCGACTGTTAAATCGCTTGTTCCAATGGAACTAAATGTGAATACTCTTCGAACAGCCCTGCATCTACCCTCCTTGGAAACTTTTAATTTGGATACCTTTGCTCCATCACCAACAGACGCCGAATTAATCCAATTTCTTGAATTTCACTCCTACACTGCCAAGACAAAAATTGCTAAAAGGAATGAATTCAAAGGAAAGGCCTTCCCCCAATTTGGAATACTCTGTTTTCCTCAATCAACTGTTGTCTAACAAGGAAGGTCGGCAGCCATGATCAAGCCTCACACGGCATGCTTTCCATTGTATATGGAATCTATTTTAACCTGCCCCTTGATTACGCACAGCTCATATTCGAAGACATGGTGGGATTAATCAAGAAGAAGTGCGCTACTCAGAGGGGTGAGAAGTCTAAAGTAAAGGCACAGAAGAAGGCCAAAGAGGATCTCAATCATCCAAACCTTATCCTACAAAGGTTCTTTGGTCTAGTCTTTGGTGAAATGATAGCAGAGAAGCTGCCCTCTGCAGAACCTAATGCGCGTTTGTATCCAATGAAATAGTTCCACCCCACAGAGCATGGGCTAGGGTACAGAAGCCCAAGATCTCTATCAAAAGCCATGCTCAAATACCTTAGCCATGGAGATAGGAAAGCGTACAGACGTGGATACAGGAGGCCAGAGCCGGTCCCTGAAACCCCTCCACACATAGGTATCCCCTTAGGAGAGAGAGTGCAAAAAATGAGAGTAGAGGGAAGAATGGAGGAGCCAGCAAAGGCTAGAGAGGTGAGTGAGGACAGACCGAGAGTAGCAAGTCCCCCACCAAAGAAGACAAAGAAGACTCAGAAGGGTGTTGACTCTTCTGAGAAAAAGAAAGGGAAGAAGAGACCYGCAGAAGAAGAGGGTCCAAGCAGTCCTCTGCAAAAGCCAAAGAAGAAGAAATCTAAGAAGGCCCAACTCGCAGAGGTTGAGGTCACAGAGGCTGTCATCCAAGAAAGCCCTGCAGAGGTTGCTCCAAAGCACAGAAGGTTGCGCCAGGTTGTTCACGAAGAGTCCCCAACAGAGAAGATACACGATGTCATCTTCCACATCCAACAAGAATTTAAAGCGCCCATAGAGGTAGCGGATTTGGGGACAGAAGTCGTAATAGACGACGAAGAAGAAGAGTTGGAGATAGAATAGGGAGTAAAAGATGCCGAAGGCACACACCCAAGCCCCCCTCCTAGTGCTACCCATATTTCTAGGGACCCTGTTCTAGAGGGAACCCCTATTGAACAAGGC
>NW_020203262.1:9091-10663 GCF_001531365.2 Cynara cardunculus var. scolymus | reverse complement strand
TTAGGAACTAGTATAAATAGCGGCTAAGGCCTTTGTATTCTGTGTGCTTTCGAATTGTAATCGTCTAATTTTCAATTGAATGAATTGAAAAACCTTTGAAGCWAWTCTCTTGTGTTCATCTTCTTCCTCATCTTGACTGTGTGTTCTTGGTTTATTTTACTCTGTTTTGTTCTTAATATTGTTACCGCTGCACTTTAATCATGTTAAAGTTCATTCAGAGTATTAGATCAAATATCAAAGCTGAATTTAAGGTCCAACATATTGTGTTTTATTATGAGAATAATCAAGTTGTTTAAATGTGACAGAAAAGGTTATACACTAAGAAATGTCAGATAATCCCAATCAATCAGAAAGGACCTCTACTAGTTATGGAAGAGGTCGGGGAAGAAGAAATGTGACTCAAGGGGAAGATCTGGAAAATGTGATGACAATAGAAACACGAAGTCGTAGCAGGGGTCGAGAAAGAGGTAGAGGTGCTAGACAAGAAACTCATGAGGAACAAGAATTGTCGGCCCAAGAAAGTTCAATGTCTGGCCGTGGTAAAGGAAGAGCAAGGGGTGGACATAATGTTTCTGACCCCGGATTTATTACTCAGGAAATGTTGGCAGCTAAATTAGGAAAATTTCAAGAGAGCTTGGTAAATTTATTGGGACATTCGGTTCCAAATCATCCAGAAATTTTAAGAGAACCTGAGCAGCAGAAAGAAGCCAGAGCTAGTACCCCGGTAACTGGTACATCTGTACCTCTTACTTCGTCCTCAGTACAAAAAGTAGGAGATATCAAGATGGTTCTTGCCTGTCAACCTCCCAAGTTTTCTGGTGAGCATGATCCTGTTAAAGCTAGGTGTTGGCTTAAAGAGATAGAGTTGAGTCTGCAAATTAGTAAAAGTGCAGAAGAGGACAAAGTCATGTTTGCTGTATCCCGTCTGAGATCAAGTGCTTTGTACTGGTGGGAAGTTCTGTCCAGTTCAGATCCAAACATTTTGAAAACCATGTTGTGGGAAGAATTTGTGGTTAAGTTTAAAATGCAGTATTGTCCTGAAGCGGCAGCACAGAAATTAGAAGATGATTTCCTTCGTCTGAAACAAGGAAATATGTCGGTTCGTCAGTACACGGGGGTCTTTATGGAACATTCTCGGTTCGCTGAAGCTTATATTATATCAGAAAACAGTAAAGTGAGGAAGTATATTTGGGGTTTGGAGTCTAATCTCCAAAAATATGTGATATCCAGGAATCCGACAACATTTCAGGTGGCAATTGATGCTACTGAAATACCGGAGCAAGATATAAACCGGCAACCACAAGAAAAGGTTGGAGAGAAAAGAAAGGGGGAAGCTACAATGACTGATTTCCGTAGACCAAGGTTTATGGAAAATTTGAATCGACCCGTCTCAAGGTTTGCTGATAGGGCGTGTACCCGATGTCATAAAATACATCAGAGAAATTGCAATACAGAATCTGTGGATCCCTACTAATCAAAGAAAGCTCCAATTCATCAATGGCAGAATCTCAGATCTAGCATTAAGAACACAATGATAGTTGAGAGAGAAAGTCAATATTCAAAGTCTTGGTC
>NW_020203262.1:0-7846 GCF_001531365.2 Cynara cardunculus var. scolymus | reverse complement strand
TGACACAACTCTCGTCAATTCTTTTAGCTCACAACAGCTACCCCTCTCATTTTTATTTTAGTCTCAGCACACAAACCCTTTTGTATATAAAGCTCACTCAGATATGGTTGTCCTCTTGGGTAGGTCTGTCGGTTTTGACATTCCATAGAGGTATTTCTGATAAGCACTTAGTCCCTCCTAAAAAATTATAGTTATGCACATTTGATCACAAGAGTTGATCAAAAATAATATTGCATATAAAGCAAAAGATCAGATAAAATTGTTCAAAAAATTTGGCTATAAGCACAGTCAATAAGGAATGATGCGACAACGAGCAGATTATTTGATATATGGGAGAAATGAATGAAGATCTGTAAGAACAAGTTTACAGATTCTGATATTCAAAAAATTATTGAATGTATATCAATCAAAGTAAAAAAAATATCAAAAAACAAACTTTGAATACAAACGAGCGTATTATCACCGAAAATAATTTTCTTATAAGAGACGTGATAATAACAGTTTGAAGAATAGCTGAAACAGGTATTGGAGTTATGTACGACGAGAAATTACGCAAGTAAAATCTCAGGAAATACCTGTTCAGAAAATGTACTCGTTACAAAAAAATTATTTTTTGAAAAACATTTATTAAACTTTCTAGAGACTCCCCATAGAAAGTAGATTATAGAAATGTTTCGATTCAGCTAAAAAAAATTAAAAACAAATATGTAACGCACTGGTCCTGAACTGAATTGTTCAGAAGCCTTGTTTGGAATAGATTACAACACCCCCTGCATTGGTGTATCATTGAAATGATATTCTGATCAGCACAAACTTGACACACCTACAAAGCCAGATTAAGTAGATTTTGGTATCCAAATGAATTTGGGTCCTATTTTGTTAGTATCGGGTTGGGGTACACTGTAACTTCCAAACCATCTATTCTTATTAGATATATTCTTTTTAGCACTTTGAATAGGATGATCAGGAATAAAATATGATCCGTACCTGTAATTGTGATCATACCTCTTCTTACCTTTCGAACTGTTCTGATATTTGTTGTTTGTACTCCATCTGTTATATATCTTCTTGTTCACAAAATCTGTTGATTTACAAGTGGAGCACATGATCCTTTTCTTGCTAAGATTTATCAAGTCAGAATTGGATATCACAAAACAAGGAAGATTATTAGTAGCAACAGGAGTACGAGTTGAAACAGATTCAGATTTACTAACCCAAATGCTTTTAATTTTAGAAGAATAATTGGGTGATCCAATGACGTACCCTTGATAATACTGATTAGAAGAACGATAATTGTTCTTAGAAACAGTAGATTTAGGGCTGCTAGAATAACTGTTCGATTTGGAACAGTCATAGAAGCTAGTTTTACACTGTGATGGAGAACCAATTAAGCTTTGTACACACGAAAAGTCTTTGACTTTTTGTAAAAGATGGTCTCTTTCAGCAGTATCTAAATCAAATTTAATTTTAAGTTCAATTCTCATCTTCATCTCAGTTTCAAGGTCTGTCTTTAGATCAGACAATTTGCTTGTAGTGTCCAGGAGTTTACCTTCTAACTCCTTCTGAAGCATTTCAAACTTTCTCTTCTGATTTATTAACTCTCGTTTCTCTTCATCTGAGCTACTCTTATCATTCTCCAAGGCGATGTCAAGCCACTATTTCTTATTTGCAAGCTCTTTAGCAATTGTTGTATACTTCTTTGAAGTATTTCTTTTCTCAAGAGCAAATTGCTTCTTCTCTTCGTCAAAAGACTTCTGCTTTAGATCAATGCTTTTAGATAATTTCTGTAATTGACTCTGACAGTCTTCGGAGATGTCTTTATTTTCTTTATCATTCTTGGCTCGTTCCAAGATGATCAGCTGCTCAAAATCCGAGATTTGCTTTTTCTTGTAAGATACACATTCAGCTCCAAATTTTCTTTCTAGTTCAATCACTCTCTTCTTCTCTTTCTTAAGTTTCTTCCTCTCAACATTCATATCCTTTTTCGCTTCTAAAACCTTTTCTTTCTCTCTTTCCAATAACTTCGTTTCATCAATAACTTTCTTTTCAGCTTCATAAAGTTTATCTGTAAGCTCTACAGTCTCTTTAATTTTCTTTTCTGGAAAATTCCTTACAGCATTCAGTTCAGACTCTACTTTATGAAGTTTATTGATTAAATCTTGTTTTATCTTGTTTGAGCTTCTAATTTCATCATCTAACTCACTTCTTTTAGAATCCAAAGTTTTCTCAAGTTTATTAATCTTATGATTCAAATCATTCTCAACTCTTTCCAATGCTGCTTTATGATCTTTTTGTAAATTTGCAATAAGTTCCACATTAGCATAATTCTCAGAAAACATGTTTATGTATTTGTCTTTATAGTCCACTATACTCTTTTCCAACATGGAAATCTGAGTTCTCAACACTTTATTCTCCCCCTCAAGAATATCCGCCATTAAAAAATAAGATTGATCAATTAGAGGATCTAATGTGACGAAATCAATCAAAAGAAATCAAAAACAATTAAGCTCAAAAAGAAAAACAGAAACACACTAAAAACTGATGAGAAATTAGAAAAACGACGAAAAACTGTATAAAATCAGTAAAACAGTCAAAAACTGTTGAAAACAGTTAAAAACAGTTAAAAACTGTTGAAAACAGTCAAAAACTGTTAAAACGGATAAGAAACAGTTTACGCGATGCAAAAGAGTTCAAAAAACTCTCAAACAGTTTACAACACAAACCAAAACAGATAAACAATGATCCAAAAAATTAAAATCTAAACACAAAATAAAGGCAAAAAAAAAAAATTAAGCCCTAGAAGAAACAAGCCCAAAACAACTGTTCAAGACTAATTCAACAAAAATCTTTACAATTACAAAACAAAAGTTATTCTCGGACAATGAATGGCACTGCAGTCTAACTCGAACTCGACCAGAGACAGAATCATCAAAATCCTTAAGACCAGTACCGGAACTGCTACGTTGTACACTAGAATTCTTCAATTTGAAAACCTGTCCTTTACAAGTCAAGCAAACAGTAGAGGAACACCAAGATGGTTGCTAGACTTTTGCCTGCCTTGACCTTTGGTAAATCTGCTACAATGGAAACACTCAATTTATTAAAGACAATCACAGCACTTGTGCAATTTAGAATGACAGAATGACAGTTAACAAAATTCAAACACTTCAAAATCACTCAAAGCTCAGAGTCTCTAATCCGCTGAACAAACAACCACTCAAGTCTGATTTGAATTAGAATACACAACAGCAATATGTTGCTCACACAAAACAGTAATATTTTGAAAAACGAAATCTCAATTTCAATTCAAACTATTATGTGTTTTAGAACAAAACAGATGAAATTTAAAACTGGAAATCTATTGTGTGATAAACCTCAAAATCCTTAAAGTCAAGTGGATTGGAAGCTAATGAGGCTGTGAATGATGCTGATAGCGAGACAAAAATGCTTAATATGGTGCAGCTGATGCGATGAGCAGGACAGATTCAAACTCATTTAGATCAACTGTGTCACTGTGTCTCTGTTACTGCGTTTTGTTGAACCAACAAATCTGTGCTCTTCTTCTGCTTCCACTCATAGGACACCTGCACAGATGCTTCCTGCAACTTCACCTTTTTATCAATATAGCATCTTGAACCTCATCATTTTAGCCACTGTTTAGCGAGACAACTGAATTAAACTCAAATCAATGAATTGAATATCAACATAACAGCAAACAGTCGCTGTGGATTTCTACCAGCAAACTACTGCAGGAACTTTGTGTGATTCCCTCAACCCCTAACTTGATAAACCTCAAACAAACTCTCGAAACAGATTAAAACAATGAGTAACTAAATTGAAATCAAACAGATTCTGCAAATGATTTAAAATGAAATTGGACAACAAAGATCAAACACAGTTGACCAAAGAGGTCTCCAAGTCACAACTGGCAAAGCAAATATCAAATCATTGAGTCCAACAGCATGTACATTTCCAGTGTTTGGTTAAGAACAAGGTGTGAGCCCTACCACATGCAATATCATAACCTTCTATCAATGAATCAAAGAGGTCAAATTGAGCTTTTACAGGAGCAATATCAACAGATCCACACACTTCAGCTGTGCAAATTGTAAAACACTACGCTGGAAGCCTGCCCACAATACTGTGTATTGTAAAACAGTAACAATACGGGAACTGCCCACAAATCATCTTGATCTTGAAGCCTGTGTGTGGCTGGAAGAAACCCTTAAAAACTTTGAGCGCATACTTGTGGTGGTCTCACATTCTCAAGATTTCTTGAATGGTGTTGAGTAAACACTAGATTGTCTTTCCACTGCCTCCGCCCACAATCTTTGAAGCTTAAAAGAAAATCCTATGAAAGTCCCTTTTTACACAAACACCAGATGAGTGAAGTCTGTGATTCAGATTTGAAATGTAGAAGACAAATCACTGATTGATTGCTACCCTTTTGAAATCCATACAGTGGAATAACATCGGACAAAAATTCTTGAATTTGGCTAAGGAAATGAACGATTTACCTTTAATCCGGACAACCTTCAATCGATTTAACACATATCCGGACAAACCTTGTGCGATGAAGAGAACTCCGATCAAACCCCAAGAGATTTATGAAATAATCCGATCAAACCCTTTGCTTCTGGTCGAACTCTTCAACCTGCTTCACACAAGCGATTTAATCAAACAGTCGGTGCCAAGAAATCGATTCTTTGAGCGATGTTCCTCTAAATTGCCTAAACAGGATGATCGATTAATCCTTAAATCGGACAGCGACTGAGCAATTTAGACAAGAAATCAACTAAATCACCGATTTAGAAATCCGGAAGATTTGAGGATTGAAACCAGGATCTTTGCGTGCGATTTAGCTTAAATCGCTCACTACAGAAGCTAAATCCGGTCACTGTGAGCGATTTAGCAAATTCGGATGAAGATGAGCGTGTAAACCTGTACGATGTAACCAAATCCGGCGATTTAGATCAAACTTTGAGTGATTTATGAAATGGTTGAACAAACTTAAGCGAATCCGGATAGACTTGAGCGATGAAGATGAACGAGATGGGCTTAGCAAATCAGATGGGCCATAACCGGGCTGAGCGATTTAAAAAAAATCCAAACACACTTTAAAAAAAATGAGTGATTTAACAAAATTTCAGTCAACCTAAAATTCAGATTCAGATCAAAATATATCAAAAACACAAAAAAAGGAAAGTTTTTTAAAAAAAAATGGATCAAAAACACCAAATTTAAAAAAATATTAAGAACACAATTTTTTTTTAAAAACACACAATCGATTTAAAACATGAAATGCATTGATCAAATCATAAAACTTTGTGTTTAACAAAGATTCATAATGCAATTWCGAGCAGTTTGATCATGATTTAAACACAAAAACACAAGATTTTTTTTTAAAAAAAATTGGATCAAACTAAAAAAAATTAAGAACACAATGAAGAACATAACCAAAAACAGAAAAATTATCTTCAAAAATTTCTTCAAAATCTGATTTCTTTCAACTGATTTCGTGCAATCCCGCTCTGATACCAATTGTGGATCCCTACTAATCAATCTTCAAGAAAGCTCCAATTCATCAATRGCAGAATCTCAGATCTAGCATTAAGAACACAATGATAGTTGAGAGAGAAAGTCAATATTCAAAGTCTTGGTCAAACCTTTCTTTACGTAAATGAATATTGCAATGAGAATCCTACTTACAATTACAAGAACTCACCCTATTTATAGGGTCAAAATGTCAAAGTCAAACTATCTAATAAAAGTCAAATACGGTGACTTTTATACAATTATAGACAAAATAAACGTTCAAGACGAATATAATTTTACACTGACTTTCAGTCCTAACAGAATCTCGAGTATGTTTTAAATGTCAGGAACCAGGACATATAGCTCGAGACTGTCGGATAACGCAGAGGTGTTTTAATTGTAATTCATCTCAACATGTAAACGCGGATTATCCGCAAGCAAAGGGAAGAGGGACTGGTTTTGCTGGAGGTCGGGGATCTGGATATTCTGGGGGCCGAGGATCTGGTTATGTGTCAACAGGTCATGGGCAAATGGATAATCGTGTTAATCCAAGTGGACGGGGAAGGATATGACAGGTCGAGTCTAATGCAAAAGGAAGAGCCTTTAAGATGACGAGAGGTGAGGCAGAAGAGCATCCTGAAGTAGTGACAGGTACATTCCTTGTTAATTCAGTATGTGCCAAAGTTTTATTTGATTCGGGTGCAAATCGTTCTTTTGTGTCACCATCGTTTGTTAACTGTGCACATTTAGAATCTAAAGCATTGAGTGAGGATCTAATTGTGGAAACAGCAAATGATAGTGAAGTTTTGGTTAAGGAAAGAATAGACGAATGCTTTATAAGTATAGAAGGATGTGAGGTGCCTATACAATTATTTCCTTTACCTTTAAGGGAATTTGATATAATTATAGGCATGGATTGGTTAGCTAAAAACCAAGCTAACATAGTTTGTGATGAGAAGATGATCAATATAGATTTACCGAAAAAAGAAAGGTTGTGATTTATGGGGATCGACGGGATCATTACTCCAGTCTTATCTCAGTTTTAAAGGCTCAGAATTATGTGCGGAAGGGATGTACTAGTTTTCTTGCATATGCTATAGATTTGATGAAAGAAAAGGGAAAGATGGAGGATATCCCAGTTGTAAGAGAATTTCCTGAGGTATTTCCAGAAGATTTGATAAGTTTACCTCTGGATCGAACGATTGAATTTCAAATAGAATTACTTTCTGGAGCAGCAACCGTTGCGCGTGCACCATATAGATTAGCTCCTTCTGAATTAAAGGAGTTAATGTCACAATTGAAAGAATTATTGGATAAAGGTTTTATCCGACTAAGTACTTCCTCGTGGGGTGCGCCGGTGCTTTTTGTGAAGAAGAAGAATGGATCAATGATAATGTGCATTGATTACCGGGAGTTGAATAAACTGACGATTAAGAATAAATATCATATTGAAAAGTCCAGATTTCATACGAATCTTGAAGTAATCTTCATCAAATCTCAAGAACAAAGATGAATGTAAGATAGATTGGAGAGAGAGAATTACTTTGCTGTCAAATCACCTTTTCTTTGATTAATGACGTAATCAATTGTGTAATTACAATTACAAAGAAAAGGAAATAAAACTAAACTAATTACAATTAAGCTAAGTAAATGGAGAAAATTGAATACAACACTTTAGCTCTAATCTTGAACCCAACATTCTCCCCCTTTGGATTCAAGTTTGGACTCTTGTAAATTTCGTTTTGCGTAGTCCAAGAATCTTCTCAAACCTTCTCAAAGCATT
Organism: Cynara cardunculus var. scolymus; assembly: GCF_001531365.2. Classification (NCBI taxonomy): domain Eukaryota; kingdom Viridiplantae; phylum Streptophyta; class Magnoliopsida; order Asterales; family Asteraceae; genus Cynara; species Cynara cardunculus. The sequence goes on along the minus strand of NW_020203262.1, from coordinate 528 downwards.
TCGGTATTGAATTTTCTCCTCGAGCAGATTGATAGCGTTGACGAGCAGATATCTTTCTTTGACATTCATTCGCTCGGATTCCACAGCCTTTTCATTATTCATCAGCTTTGAGTCTAATGCCCTTTTCACCAACCTGATCGTACCATCAGAGTATTTATTTAGTTCACTGAATCTCATAAACTTTTTCATCTAAAGTTGAGCAAAGTAAATGACTCCGAACTCAGGATTTTCAAGAACCATGTATACTGGGTAACCATCAATGTCTTCAAGCTCTTGATTAGGTCTTTTGAGATTGATAATTTTCTGGCTATCCTCAACACCCATTTGAACGTCGATGATCATAGACAGCTTGACTTGACTTCTGATGAATCTTTTGATTGCTTCCAGTGCCACAAGTTCTCCTTCCTTTCTGATCTGTATATTTTTGAGTTCGAAATACAAATACTCAAGATCATCTAAGTACATGTTAGTGAAATCAGCTTCACAAAATCTCCAGATTTGGCCATCCTGTCTTGTGACAGTAAAAAC
>NW_020203261.1:2345-21908 GCF_001531365.2 Cynara cardunculus var. scolymus | reverse complement strand
TAGATGACTATCCAGACTCTGATGTGGATTAATCTCTTGTAATAGTATAGGCCTGCTCAATATTTTCAATTCGTTCATTTATGTAATTCTTTTTCAGAGGATRAGTTTAATCTCCTCTTGTATTCTTTCTTTAGTCAATTCTTGYACCCATTTGTCCAAATTTACTTTTTCATACTTAGGGGGAGATTGTTAGCTCTATTATTCACTTCTTGTAAAAGTATGAAAAAATATTATGCAAGTCTTGACAGAAGGATATCTTCCACAGAAGACAACAGAGGACTAGCGACAGAAGATGTATATTCGAGCAATTAAAGTGTGACAGAACCTCTGATGTCTCTCACAGAGGTTCTGGAAAATGGTCCTCTGTCAATAAGAACATGCAAGTAAATTATAGCAGAGCCTCTGAGATGCCTCACAGAGGGTCTGCGGATTTCGTCTTCTGTGAAGATCCTCTTCCAACAGTTTTTCAGAGGTTGTTAGCTGCATGTGCTTCTCACATGACTAGGACTTAATACACTTTATTTGGACGGCTTAGATGATTTCACACGTCAATTTCTTGTCAGTAAGGTCGTTAGGAACTAGTATAAATAGCAGCTAAGGCCTTTGTAATCGGTGTGCTTCCGTATTGTGATCGTCTATTTTTTCAATTGAATAAATTGAAAATCCTTTGAAGCAATTCTCCTGCATTCATCTTCTTCCTCATCTTGACTGTGTGTTCTTGATTTAATTTACTCTGTTCTGTTCTTATTATTGTTTCTGCTGCACTTTAATCGTCTTAGAGTTCATTCAGAGTATTAGATCAATACCAAAGCTGAATTTCAGGTCCAACAATGCTATTATTAAGCTATCGATGATTGAATGGAAGACCTGGTGAGATGAGCCTCAAAAAGTCTCATATATACATATCTGTTATACTCACAGGCCAATCTTGTTATAAGATTGAAAACAATTTCATATGTTGAAATTGGTTGTTATCTTCCCATTCCCTTAATCTGAAAAGATTAAATAAGTGGATTTGAAAAGATCTACTTATAATTTTATGAATTGACGACTTTCACAGAATATTTCATTCATCTTTGTGTATGATGTAATGATTCTCATTTCATCATAAGGGAGAGTATGAAACAATAAATGAAATGTTCTATTCCGAATGATAAAAATGGGGGAGTATGTTGAACAGATCAAGGGGGAGTAACATCAAGTCGGCAAAAGACTCAAAAGGAGTGCGACTAGAGATGATTACAAAAGATTATTCCGATGCTATATTGTCTAAGAGTTATTTAATGAGAAGATCAATTTTTACAACAGTTTACTGAAGATCAATTCTGAAGTTCATAGATGTTTCTGATCTACATTGTCAAAAGAGAAGATCATCGTTGTTCTACATTCAAGGGGGAGAATGTTAGAAGATCTTTCTCAACATATGATTGCCTGAAGATCTCAAGTTGGAGATTATTTTTTGAAGAAGACATAGAGTGTTTAAAGCTTCAAAGTTCAAACGAGACTCAAAGCGCGCAATTTCTTTCAAGTCTGAATACAAAGGGGKAGAATGTTAGGAATGAAATTCAGTGTTAAATTGAATTCGTCTTGAAAGATAAAATTGTCTATAATTGTATAAAAGTCATTGTGTTTGACTTTTATTAAGATAGTTTGACTTTGACTTTTATCTATAGGTTTGACCCTATATAAAGGGTGTTTGTCTTGTAATTTTAAGGGTGTTTGAGCCTTATTGTAATATCTAGTTTACATAATAGAGGTTTGACCAAAGCTTGAATGTTTGACTTTCTCTCTCAAACTCCTCTCATATTGTTCTTGAAGAAAATCACATATCTGCCATGGATTATTAAGGTGTATTGAAGATTGATTGTTAGGGACTAACAATGATGTTTATTGTTTATTATTTTTAAAATTTTCATCATTATTAGCAATTTAGTTTTTACATTCAACTACAAACTATATACCTTTTATATTAGAGCATCAAAACTCTTTATCTCTTGTTTTAGGGCTATAAGACCGTTAGTTTTTGTCTTTACGACTGTAATTATAAAACTACCAAAACATATCCAAAATAACCATTGTTTCAGGACCAGGGTGCAACGTTTTTGTATAGGATGGACTATTGTAAATATGGAATTGACAACTACGTTGATGGTATATAACGTGTTTCAATCACCATCTCTGAATTTTTGTAATTGATTTACGATGGCCTTTACACATGTTATCTATCTGATAATGAATTTATCTGCTATACCATGAGATACATCACAAATATATGTTACCTACATTAGTTTTAATTGTTTTAATTTAATTTTCCATGCGACTAGAAATTATTCGCTTTATAATTTGAAAGGTTGACAAAATTTAAAGTATTCCAACAATTTTGGACAAAAGAAGTTGCCTATTGTCCAACGTTTAAAGATGGTTCTATATGATTGGCAGCCAGGTAAAACATATTCTACACTGATTGGTGGAGGGGAAAGTTTTGCTAATTGTCAATGTTTCAGGGGGAAAGTCTTTGTGAATGATTTAGTGTCTCATCTCTCCTCTCCTGGTTAGGTTTATCACTACATCTTCTCTCCTGATTCAAGGTAATTACTTTCTATAACTTATGTGTTGTTCTTTAAATTATCATAGTAGAGATAGTTCTTCCTTAAATTCCTTAATTGAGAATTAGATCTCCAATATGTTCTTTTTTCACTTTGTTGTTCTTTATATCTATTTTTATCTTTCAAGAATTTTGTAGAATCTGGCCGCTCTACTCACTGGGGTAGAGGTTTGGTCTGCTTACATCCCCCGACCAAACTTGATAGGGTAAGAATTGTTACTGTTACATTTTGTTTTACAGTTTCATTGTACCGGTCTTTGATGGGGACATGAAAATTTTGGGGTTAGGTATTGGTTCCAAATAAGCAATCCTAAATACCCCCTTAGTAGAGTTTCATGGTTGGGAGTTGCGTGTTTTCTAATTGAAACTTGACTTTCTGCATCAAGCTCCTTGAAACTTACTGAATATGACTTTTTTTTATCAGGCCACTATCAAACAGCTATATATAGTTGTCTGAATAAGCTGTGAGTTTCATTAGTTGTCTAAGTGGATTCGACCAAAGTAGAGATGACACACATCTTGGCATGGCAATCAATGAGTAAGTTTGAAGCAATGGCGGGTTTATCCTCTTTGTTCTTTTGTTTACAGATTTGAGCTTTACTCTTTTTTAAACCAAACCCCTCCTTGTGTTTCCTTGCTCTTTTGGTTTTGATAAGGTTATACATCAAATAGATCTTTTTTTCTTCTCTGAAATTGTGAGCATGTGTTTGTGCATGAAGCTAATGTGTAATGTGTTACTTGTGTGCGGTAACATGAAAACCATGGTTTCAAATCATTAGCATAGAGGGATATGTGTCATAATGCATTGCAACTGTTTCATTCAAAGATGTATAAATTTAAATCAACTATTCATTGTTGGTTGGCAATACATGGATATGTGCCATAGTGCATTGCAGCTGCTACTTTGAAAGGGGATAATTTAGAAACGAATCTTCATTGTTGTTTGGTGAAGGTTTTTGTTTATTACCAAATCTTTTAGTTGTAACAACTCTTAAATCTCAACTTTAATTATTTCTTATAAGGGTTGTGTGATATATTCCCTAATAATCAAACAGGCTATGTGAAGTTCTGATCTCATCATGTAAATACTTTTTAGGAGTTATATTGATGAATTAAATCTATTAAAGAAGTGTATCATTGTATACTTCTAGGAGTTATACTTCAATCTTCCAGGTAATCGTTTAGGGTTCTGTTTACACAAATCTATTTGTGTTCTCGAATGTCAAGTTTAGGGTTCGAAATCTGACCTGTGTTCTCGAATCTTTTTGTAGGTTCTCGAATATTTCGTTTACACTACTCATTTTGGACTAATTTGTCGTGATAGTATCTGTATGCTCTCCATCCCTTGATTTTGTCCTCTGCATCTTCTATTTATCAAATAAGACATGTTGTTTGATTTTCAACGCGCTTTGCCCGTTTTAATTCTAAATTTTTTTGCCCTTTTTGTTTCTTTTTATCATTATAAATAATTTATGTTACTCTTTTTCAGGGAAAACAAAGTATATGTCTGGAACCTGGTGGTCAATTTGAACCTAGTGGTGCTCCTCTTAAAACTCTCCATCAAACTTGTGCAGAAGTTAATTCACACCTTTACTAGGTTTGTAGCTTGATGTTACATGAACTTGTGCAGACAGCTCTTGATTATTGAAATTTGAAACTTGGAATGTCTCTCCACATACAAGTTTAATTGCATTCAAGGTCCTAGATTAGAACATACAAACTTGCTTATTTAGGTAGATTGGCCAGTTTCTTGAAAAAGAAATGTCATATTTTGGATTTAATTTAAATTATGTTTTTTACATGTGTGTTTGATATGTGTTGAGAATTCAACACATAATGCATTTGTTTACGTCTTTTTAGTCAAAATTAGTTTCCTTTCATTCCCCACTTTGAGTCATTTTGATTTATTTCTTTATACTTTTATTATGGAGCTAAAATATTGTGGTTAAACTTGTTGGGACACAAAGATACAAGCTAACGGAGAATTTTTGCTAAAACAGTCTGATGCTATAGCATTGCAGCAGCAGCCACCTGATACGTGCACGGTTTTGTGAGGGCTTAACGATTAAGCTGCTGACTTTTGGATGCTGAATGGAAGACAGCTGGAAAACAGCTGGAAGACTTTTTTAATCAGGGATTTTTGAATTAATATGTCATCTTGTACTTAAGATTCCCTTTTATTAACTTTTGGACATTAACTAGTGGTTAATATCCTTGTTGTTTAGTGCAAAGTTTTGTGTATAAATAGGGGGCTTAACCTTGTCATTTGAACACACTCTTTAACATATATTCAAGATCAAAATCAGCTGGTTAGGGCTGATTTTGATAGAACCTTTTGAGAAATTTCAAGTTCTTGAGTTTTAAAGCTTTCATCCTTTAAATTATTGTCTTTTAATTTCTTGTTCTTTATTTTATGTTCTTTTACATTTATTGTTATTTACTTTTCGTTATTTAATTTTCGCAATTTACATTCTCGTCATTTACATTCCCGTCATTTATTTTCTCGTTATTTACTTTCTCGTCATTTATTTTCCCATCATTTACTTTACGCAATTTACGTTTATGTCTTACTTTCCGTCATTTATTTTTTCTAGTAATTACTTTCCGTTATGAGTAGCTAAGCTTTTATAGCTTGGGTATGAAACGGAAAGGTGAGATTTTCAAATCAAACGAATGTAGCTAAGTGTTTTCGTAAACGACGTTCCATTGTTTCATTCGAGTTGTTATAAAAACCAAGCACACTTCTTGACGAGTTGATCACTTTGAAAGTGTTAAAGTGCSATGGACTTAGAGATAAGCCATTAATAAGCACGTCAACTTGAATGACATAARAGGYAGACTTGAGAAAGTTACCGACAAGGAGACTTGTCATTTATGTTTTTCAAAACTTAACTCCCGACGGGTTGGTCACTCTTCGAAAGTGTCAAAGTGTGATAGATTCAGAGATGAACTATCAAGAACACGCCAACTCGAATGATATGAGAATCGACTCGAGAGAGTGATTTTTAACAAAGAGATTTGTTTATCCATATATTTTGAAAACACCATCGTGTCACTATCCCTGGTCCGGACACCACATAGAGATATGGGTGGAAAACTCTAATATAGTGCAATGGTGAAGTCCGAGAGGAATGCCTTCAAAGTAGATGGTGGAACTTAGTTTCGAAACACTGCTTGCTATAGCATTTCTATTGCATTGGCTGCTGGAATTTGTGTTTGGGTCTCATCTTAAGTCTTACACCCTTGCTTCTTTTATATATTCCGTATTCTGTTTGGATTCACCTTAAAATCAAACAAAAGTCTTCAAAATCGTCATCTGAAATCATCTCTTTCATTGGACTCTAATCTAACTTTGGCTACAATCTTCGTGGACGATAATCCGTTACTTGGAAAGACGACGTTGGGCCGTATTGTATACTTGCTTTGTGGCCCAGTTTCATTAAGTCTAAGGTGTGAAATATAACCGACCAAGTTTTTTGTGCCGTTGCCCGGGATTGTTTCGCTAAAGTTTTATTTTGAGTAAATTAAAAGATTTGATTTTTCTTGTACCATCAGAATCATTTTTAAAAGTGGTGTATGACACGGTCACAACGTGGGCAATTTTTCGAATTTGATCCCGACATTGAGAGAACGTTTCACCATAGGAGGAGGGCTCAAAGAGCATTTTTTGCTCTTCTCCCTTCGAACATGGCGTTACCTCCCCCAATCATTTCGGAAATACTGTATTTGGACAATCAACCGCCGGGTTTTGAACCAATTCCACCATTCCCGAACTTCCAACAAGGATATCCACATCATGATAATGATAATAATTTGGACATAGAATCGGACCATAATGAACAACAAAGAGCACAAACTCCGAACATCATTAATTTGGCAAATTCCAAAAATGGGAGGATCATGGATTATGCGATTCCGGATTTTGAGCAATTGAATTTCGGGATAGTTAGACCACATATGACCGCTCTCCATTTTGAACTAAAACCGATAATGTTTCACATGTTGCAAAAGAATGGCCAATTTGCCGGATTACCTTCGGAGGACCCACATTTGCATTTAAAATCTTTTATGGAAATCATAGATGCTTTCCTGATCCAGGGAGTGTCAAATGATGCTCTCAGACTTACTTTATTTCCATTTTCATTGAGGGATCAGGCAAAAGCATGGTTTAATTCTTTAACTCCGGGTTCTGTGCCTTTGTGGAGTAACATGGCGGAATTTTTTTTTGCGAAAATATTTCCCACCAACAAGGAACGCTAAGTCCAGGAATGAAATCTGTCTTTTTAAATAAATGGACGATGAGGTTGTTCCTGACGCGTGGGAAAGGTTCAAAGAGCTGTTGAGGAAATGCCCACACCATGGCATTCCGTACTGTATTCAACTTGAGACATTTTACAATGGGTTAAATCCCATGACAAAACAAATGCTCGACGCGACTGCGGGCGGAGCCTTCACAGCTATGACCTATAATGAAGGATATGAAATCCTGGAAAAGATATCAGCCAACAATGGGCACTGGGCCGACCCACGTGCTCAATCACAGAAAAAGACTGCTAGGATACATGATGTAGATGCATATACTGCATTAACAACTCAGCTTACCTCCATAATCAACATGCTAAAAAATTTAACTTCTGGTCAGGGAGGACAGCAAGCTTCTAATACACCAGTCCCATCAGTCCTATCTGTGCAGCGTGTGTGCTGTGGTGGGGATCATTCATATGAACATTGCACTCACAATTCTGAATCAATAAATTATGTTCATAACAGAGCTAACCCTTATTCCAATAATTATAATGCCGGTTGGAGACAACACCCGAACTTTTCCTGGAACAGTCCAAGTTTAAATCCACAAGTCCATAAACAGCAAGGAACTTCCAATTTCCAACCTCAACATCATGGAAACAGTTCTAACTCTCAGACTCAGCAACGAAGTTTTCAGAATTCACAACCACCTATTCAGACCAAACCTCCTCCATAGACATAATCATCTTCTTTGGAAGCAATGATTAAAGGACTTTTTGCACATGCACAAGCCCAAAACCAAGCTTTGATWAATCAACAAAGTGCGGCCATCAGGAATTTAGAGACTCAAGTCAGTCAACTTGCGCTTAACCAGAACAATCGTGCCCTTTGTACTTTGCCCAGTAATACAGAGGTCCCTAGAGACCTAGGTAAGGAACATGTGAAAGTAGTGACCTTTAGGAGTGGGAAGGAGTTGAAAGAAAAAGTACAAAAAGATAGTACAACCAATTTGACAGAAGCTGATGCTACAACATTGGTTCCTACAAAAGAAAGAACGATCCGACCCTTAGAGAAGCAAGCATCGGAAACCACCACTTCTGTCCCCCCTAGATCAGACTTTCCATTACTCTTTCCTGAGGATGCTTTAAAGAAGTAAAAAAAAAACTGAGGTTTTAGAGACCCCTAAGCTTGATGCTAACATTTCATCTGAACCTCCAAAGGGCACCACTAAGACCCAAGGCATTCAGGACCCATCTTGCTCAGCACCTCCAAGTAAGAATGTAATAAAAACCAGTCCCTCCTTATGTTCCCTACCCCCAAAGGTTGAGGAATCAAAAAGAGGAACTGCACTTTAAGAAATTCTTGGATGTGTTTAAAGAATTGCACATCAACATCCCGCTTGTTGAGGCAATTGAGCAAATGCCTAGTTATGCCAAGTTTCTGAAGGACATCCTAAGCAAGAAGAAGAAGTTGATTGAATATGATACTGTAGCCCTTATCGAAGGATGTAGTGCACTTTTGACCAATAGCATACCCCATAAGCTCAAAGATCTAGGGAGTTTTACCATTCCTTGTTCAATAGGAGGGAAGGAGATAGGGAAAGCCCTATGTGACTTAGGAGCTAGTATCAACCTTATGCCCTTGTATGTCTTCAACACCTTAGGCATAGGAGAGGCTAGACCTACCACAGTCACACTCCAGTTGGCCAACAAGTCCATAGCATATCTTAAGGGGAAAATTGAAGATGTGTTGGTACAAGTTGACAAGTTCATATTTCCGGCAGATTTTGAGGCAGATAAGGACATTCCTATTATTTTAGGAAGACCATTTCTAGCCACCAAAAGAACTGATAGACGTCCAAAAAGGAGAGTTGACTATGAGACTCCAAGACCAAAAAGTCACCTTTAATGTTTTCAACTCTCTAAAGTACCCTGATTACTTGGAGGAGTGTTCAAGAATATCTTAGATAGAGGAGATGTGTTTGGAAGAAGGAATTCAGAAAAACCTTAAGTTGGAAGGATAGTATGATGAGGAAATAGAAGAGGAAAGTGTTGAGGAAATAGATGAAATAGGAACTGATGTTGTTCCAGTGAATGCTGTAGCATTTGAGTTGCTAGAAAATTGTGAGCAAAAAGAATTTACCCCGTCCATTATATCACCACCTGACTTGGAGTTGAAGCAACTCCCATCCCATCTCAAATATGATTTTCTAGGAGAAGAAGGCAAATTGCCTGTCATCATCTCATATACCCTAGAATTGCATCAAGAAAAGAAACTTGTGGACATGTTGAAATTGCACAAAAAGGCCTTAGGATGGACCATTSCTGACCTTAAAGGGATTAGTCCCTCCATTTGTCAACATAAGATCATCTTAGAGGATAAGACTTTCATATCCATAAAACCTCAACGAAGGCTGAATCATGTCATGAAAGAGGTAGTCAAAAAGGAGATTTTGAAATGGTTAGACGTCGGAATTATTTTCCTAATAGCTAGTAGTTCTTGGGTTAGCCCAGTCCAGTGTGTTCCAAAAATGGGAAGGTTCACTGTCATCACAAATGATAAAACTGAACTTATACCCACTAGAGTTGTATCCGTTTGGAGAATATGCATGGACTATAGGAGACTAAACAAGGCTACTCAAAAAGACCATTTTCCACTACCTTTCATTGACCAAATGTTAGACAGGTTAGCCGGAAAAGAGTACTATTGTTTCTTGGATGGTTATTCAGGGTACAATCAAATAGCCATTTCTCCCGAAGACCAAGAGAAAACCACCTTTACCTATCCTTATGGCACCTTTGCTTTCAGAAGAATGCCATTTGGACTCTGTAATGCTCCTGCCACCTTTCAGAGGTGTATGATGTCCATATTTTCGGATATGTTTGAAAAATCCATTAAAATATTTATCGATGATTTTTCTGTATATGGGTCATCATTTGACAACGGTTTGGAAAATTTGAAAAAGAGTTTGGAAAGATGTGAGGAGACAGACTTGGTCCTAAATTGGGAGAAATGTCACTTCATGGTTAAGGAAGGAATTGTTCTTAGGTATACAATTTCAAAAAGAGGGGTTGAGGTAGATAAAGCAAAACTCGAAGTTATTGAAAAACTACCCGAACCTACCACTGTTTAGGGAATTAGAAGCTTTTTGGGGCATGTCGGATTTTATAGAAGGTTTATCAAAGATTTTTCGAAAATTTCAAAACCTCTTTGTTTACTCCTACAACATGACCAAAAATTTGATTTTAATGACGAATGCCGAAATGCGTTCAAAACCTTGAAGAAAGCTTTGGTTACCGCACCAGTGGTAGTTGCCCTTGATTGGAAAAAACCTTTTGAGATCATGTGTGACGCTAGTGATTAGGCGGTAGGTGCTGTGCTAGGACAAAGGAAAGACAACGTGTTCCATTCAATTTACTACGCAAGTAAGATTTTGAATGAGGCACAAATTAATTATACCACAATTGAGAAGGAATTATTGGCCATAGTTTTTTCTTTTGAGAGATTTAGGTCCTACTTGATGGGAACAAAGGTAATTGTGCATACCGATCACGCAGCCATCAAGTACTTTATCTCAAAGAAAGATGCAAAACCTAGGTTAATAAGATGGGTGCTTTTATTGCAAGAATTTGACTCAGAGAAACTTGATAGAAAGGGAGTAGAGAATCAAGTAGCGGACCATTTGTCTAGGTTGAAGGAACCTGAGAAAGGAGGAATGGACATCAGTGATACTTTTCCTGATGAAAGAATCCTCATAATTGACCAACCAAAAACAACATGGTTTGCAGATTTAGCTAATTTCTTGGCCTGTGGAATAAAACCTTCTGATTACACAGGCCACATGTTGAAAACATTCTTTCATGATGCTAAATCTTATCTTTGGGATGAACCCTTTTTTTTTAGACTTGGTGCAGATCAGATTTTAAGAAGATGCGTGCCTGAATCTGAGGTGGCAGCAATCCTGCAGCATTGCCATCATGCACCATACGGAGGCCATTTTGGAGGCCAAATGACTGCAACCAAGGTCCTACAGTCCGGTTTTTATTGGCCAACAATTTTTAAAGACTCCCACAATTTTAAAACAAAGGTGCAACGAATGTCAAAGGAGTGGCTCCATTTCCAAGAGAAATGAAATGCCATTAAATGGGATACTCGAAGTTGAATTATTTGATGTATGGGGAATAGACTTCATGGGTCCTTTCCCTCCATCAAATAATTGCGAGTACATTCTTGTGGCTGTAGACTACGTATCCAAATGGGTGGAAGCCATGGCATGTGTGTCAAATGATGCCAAAACTGTGGTTAAGTTCCTCCAAAAACAAATTTTCACACGGTTCGGTACCCCTAGAGCATTAATTAGTGACGAGGGTACCCACTTTGTGAACAATTTGTTAAAATGAGTTCTTGAAAAATACAATATTAACAATAGAATTGACACGACTTATAACCCACAGACTAATGGTTTGGCAGAGCTCTCTAATAGAGAAATTAAAGGCATTTTGGAAAAAGTGGTCAAACCTAAAAGGAAAGACTGGGCATTCAAATTAGACAATGCCTTTATGGGCATACAGAACCGCTTTCAAAACACCAATTGGTATGTATCCATATAAGCTAGTCTATGGAAACGTCTATCATCTGCCTCTAGAACTTGAGCACAAAGCATATTGGGCTATCAAAGAGCTAAATATGTCTTCGGATGAAGCGGGAAAGAAAAGAAAGTTACAACTGTGTGAAATGGAAGAACAAAGACAAATGTCTTATGAGAATGCCAAGCTTTATAAGGAAAAAAACAAAACAAGTGGCATGATAACAGAATCCAACACTGAGAGTTGAAAGAAGGACAAAAAGTCCTCTTGTTTAACTCTAGGTTGAAACTATTCCCGGGAAAGCTCAAGTCTAGGTGGTCCGAACCCTTTGTCATTCATAAAGTTTACTGTTATGGAGCGGTTGACCTGATCAACCCGGAGGACAACACGGTGTTTAAAGTGAATGGGCAACAAGTTAAGGCATATCATGATGCTGTAGCATTCTCAGAGCATTACTCTGAGAATTAGGCCACACTTTAAATAAATGTGTTTTGTAGACTTTTCAAAGTCCAGTGATGTTTGTACATATATTTCCTTTTTATAACTATGTATTAGAGCAGTTATGTTTTATTAGTTTGTTAGTGTGCAGGTTAATTTTGAAAAGGTTATGAGAAAAGTTGATGCCTTGCTGATGCTGTAGCATTCCTGTCTAGATTTCACAAGTGAAGTTAGACGAAATTTTTTAGAAAATCAAGGGAAGTACAGTGACATCAGCAGCAGCCTGGAAAAATCAGAAAAGAATTTTGTCATCCTATTCTTTTCAGTTTTTGTCTCCCATGCAAACACCACCCACTCCCTCCATAATGATATGCTCTCTTAACCTCCAAATAACTGTTTTGTCCACTGGTTTTTGACTCAACCGTCATTTTTTTCAAAAGAAAAAGGGAGGAGACTTAATTGAGAAGAGACACTTCATCTTCCCAAGAAACATCATCACCATCGCCTCTCATCACCGCCAGCCTCTCCATCAACCATCTCTTCTCCTATAGTCACTTGCACTCAAAGATCATTATCATTTCATCATATTTTCTAACCTAGCCTACTGTTTTATTGCAAAATACATGGCTCATTCGAAGAAACCGGTCATCCGAGACTAACCACCACGGCCTGTGCGAAGAAGTAATCACCGGCGAGCCGTTGCCTCAACATTACGACGGACGACCGAGCCCGAGTGGGTGGACCTCGTCGCCAACAGCCCGTCATCGTCTCCCCCCTCTTCTCCATTGCTGCCTAGACCATGGTTGGTTACGCCCCTCATTTCCATTTAGTTGCCTAGGGCTAAGCGAACGCCTAGGCGACCGCCGTCTCCTCCACAACCCACAGCCGAACTTTCACCTCCGCCAACTGTCGACGAACCTCCACTCTCTCCACCTTCTGTCGCCGACACCCCTACTCCAACCTCACCCATTTCACCGACGATTGCAAACCCTAGTTTGGGTATTGAGGTAAACCTTAATTTGAGCCCTAATTTGTTGGTAGAGGGACTTACGACCTCTGACTCCTCTGAGGAGGAAGAAGATTTAATGGACATCTCAACACCATCACCCACTGGTTTGAATGAGACAAAAGTCTATCTTTTGACTTGGCCTGATCATTACACCACTCATGAACCTACGGCTATGGCCGATTCTGCTCCTCACACTATTGAGGAAGAACACATTGAGTTTGATCATGGTACATCACATGTTGAGGAAGAACCTGTTGAAATGGAACACTGTGCACAACCTGTTGGGGAGGAAAACACTGAGTCCCCAACAATCCAAATGGATTTAGAAGCCGATCTTAGGGGTATAACATCCATACCCACAAAGAAGAGAAAGGGGCTAGGAAAGGTGTTTGCAACCAGGTCCAAGGTTGTGGAAAAACAGCCCCCTAGAAAGAGGGCCAAACGTACACCTGCACCGTCTGTTCAATTAAGGCACACAACCATTATGCCACGTAAATCATCTCGAAAAGGATCATCAAGGCAGTCGAGACTGCAGGTCCATCTGGGGTAAAATTCAAGCCCAAGCCTAAAACCATTACGAGGCCCCAGATGCCTTTCGATGGGTTCAGTTCACAAAAGGCACGAGAAATGTTTGACAAGTTCAAAAATAAGAAAGTGTTGCCCGACAAGGGATTTGATCAAAGGAGCATCGAGGAATTTGGCTTTATACACGAGGTGATCAACAAGCACGGTTGGCAAGCACTTTGTGAGGTAAATTTTTTTTTTTTAACTTGACACTGATTAAAGAATTTTATGCGAAGGCGTGTGTTTATAGTACCACCAAACTCAAAGTAAAGGGTGTTAAGGTAAGCTTTTCGGCTAAGTCCATAAACAAACTTTTAGGCCTATCGCCCCCGAGAAAAACTGAGTATGGTACTCTCTCTCAAAAGGCTTCCCAAGCTAAACTAGAGGAGATTGGTAGAGAGATAGGAAAGCCTCGAGCCACATGGGACTCCCACAGTAATTACATGCTGAGATCTTTTAGGGCTTCCAACTTGACTCCCGATGCGAATGTATGGATGAATTTCATTCGACACTCTCTTCACCCGACAACTCATGATAGCTCCATTTCGGTTGAGAGAGTCATTTTACTATATTGTGTGGTCGTGGGAAAATCAGTAGATGTGGGGGAAGTTATTGAAAAGGCCATCCTCTATTGTTCGAGGAGGAATCAAGGGAAATTATTTTTCCCGGGCCTACTTAACAAATTGTTGTTGCAAGCAGGGGTGCCTCATTATACAAATGACTTAGTGATCAAGGAGAGTGAAGAGAAATGGTCAATTGATATGAAGGCATTTTCACGGCTAAGAGAGAGAGGTGACCGAGGAAGGGAACATACGGGAATGACAAGGGTTATGGAGGATTTGTTTGCACAGGGCAGCAACTTGATGGACCCTTTGATGGACCATCGGGCTGAAATGGTAGAGAAAATTGACGGTATGCAAGCTGAGTTGATGGAGCAGTTAAAGGCAGGTGAAAGAAAGGCAAAGAAGAGGTTTAAAAAGTTGAAAGAGGAGCTGGAAGAGGGAGCTGGTGGTAAGATCAAGAGACTGCAAACGAGGTTGAAGCATTACAAGGCGGATAATGCAAGGCTGAAGGCTAAGATCAACGCGGGCATAACAGTCGCGGTTGTCCGGAGCACACAGCCTACTCCTTCAGAGTAGGGCAGGTTCTACCACGTACTTTAGTCTTCATATCTTATTTATTTGAGTCGGGAATAGTCTTTAATAATTTTTAGTCTTATTTTTATGCATGATCACTTGAGTTGAGTTATGTTGCACATGAGATCATAGCCTGAATAATTCTTCGGATTACTTGTCATTCACCCAAATCACTTTGTTCAAAACTAGAACTAGCAAACCACTTTTTGGGAAAATACTTTGATCACACAACTCACAATAGGAAATGATATAGGGCTTCTTTTCTATACTCATTTTAAGCCACTTGTACCTTTCATACACTATCTACCCCATAACACTCCGATGATGACATTGTCAATTTTAAGTTTGGGGGAGGAGTTTATATAAGGACATAAAGTCAATACCAAAGAGCAAAGCTCTAATTTGATTCATTATCATAAAAGGGTTTGGAAAAACACAACAAAAGTCCCATAGGGGCTATGTGTTTCAAAATAGCACAATAAAAAGTTTCATAGGGACTATGTGCACACTCCAATCAAAAGAGGCCAAAGAGCCCAAATTTTGAAAAATTCATATGTGGAGTATAAAAGAAAAAAGGCAATGAGAGAAAAGAAATGCCAAAGAGAGTAAACCCTTTAAGCCTTATTGATTTTATATATGTGATTGTGTTTGAACTTAACAAAGAAAAGGGAATGCTAGCCTATGGTTCACAAAAAATGACTTGGTTTTGAGTGATTCATCTTGGATTTATGAAAGGCTATGAGCCTCATGTTGGGTATAACTCTTGTTGGGTTGGCACTTAATGCCTTGATCATGCAAGTTTTTTGTATAAATTGACTCTTTTTATTTGTCTTTTGGTTGCTTGGGGACAAACAACGGTTTAAGTTTAGGGGTGTGATATGTGTTGAGAAGTCAACACATAATGCATTCGTTTACGTCTTTTTAGTCAAAATTAGTTTCCTTTCATTCCCACTTTGAGTCATTTTGATTTATATCTTTATACTTTTATTATGGAGCTAAAAAATTATGGTTAAACTTGTTGGGATGCAAAGATACAAGCTAACGGAGAATTTTTATTAAAACAGCCTGATGCTACAGCATTGCAGCAGCAGCCACCTGATACGTGCACGGTTTTGCGGGGGCTTAACGATTAAGCTGCTGACTTTTGGATGCTGAATGCAAGATAGCTGGAAAACAGCTGGAAGACTTTTTTAATCATAAATTTTTGAATTAATATGTCATCTTGTACTTAAGGTTCCTTTTTATTAACTTTTGGACATTAACTAGTGGTTAATATCTTTGTTGTTTAGTGCAAGGCTTCGTGTATAAATAGGGGGCTTAACCTTGTCATTTGAACACACTCTTTAACATATATTCAAGATCAAAATCAGCTGGTTAGGGCTGATTTTGAGAGAACCTTTTGAGAAATTTCAAGTTCTTGAGTTTTAAAGCTTTCATCCTTTAAATTCTTGTCTTTTAATTTCTTGTTCTTTATTTTATGTTCTTTAACATTTATTGTTATTTACTTTCCGTTAATTAATTTCCACAATTTACATTCTCGTCATTTACATTCCCGTCATTTATTTTCTCGTTATTTACTTTCTCGTCATTTATTTTCTCGTCATTTACTTTACGCAATTTACGTTTATGTCTTTACTTTCCGTCATTTATTTTCCTTGTAATTTACTTTCCGTTATGAGTAGCTAAGCTTTTATAGCTTGTATGTGAGACGGAAAGGTGAGATTTTGAAATCAAAAGAAAGTAGCTAAGTGTTTTCGTAAACGATGTTCCATTGTTTCATTCGAGTTTTTATAAAAACCAAGCATACTTCTTGACGGGTTGATCACTTTGAAAGTGTTAAAGTGCCATGGACTTAGAGATAAGCCATTAATAAGCACGTCAACTTGAATGACATAAGAGGTAGACTTGAGAAAGTTGCCGACAAGGAGACTTGTCATTTATGTTTTTCAAAACTTAACTGCTGATGGGTTGGTCACTCTTCGAAAGTGTCAAAGTGTGATAGATTCAAAGATGAACTATCAAGAACACGCCAACTTGAATGATATGGGAATTGACTCAAGAACACGCCAACTCGAATGATATGGGAATCGACTCGAGAGAGTGATTTTTAACAAAGAGATTTGTTTGTCCATATATTTTGAAAACACCATCGTGTAATTATCCCTGGTCCGCACACCACATAGAGATATGGGTGGAAAGCAATAATATAGTGCAATGGTGAAGTCCAAGAGGGGGGATTAGGCGGCAGTTGAAAGAGCTGCTCGAAAGCTAATTGCTTGAACGGACCTGATTAAGTATATGAGATCGAGATCAGCTTCCCAAGTCAGAACTAGAAAGAATAGTATCCGAGGATCACCTTCTTTTTCTCGTCTGAGGGAAAGAAAGCAATTGAAACCAGGCCCCACAAGCTGCTAAAATATTGAAGTTTCAAACCTGGCATGCCTTCAAAATAGATGGTGGAACTTAGTTTCGAAACACTGCTTGCTATAGCATTCTTATTGCATTGGCTGCTAGAATTTGTGTTTGGGTCTCACCTTAAGTCTTACACCCTTGCTTCTTTTATATATTTCGTATTCTGTTTGGATTCACCTTAAAATCAAACAGAAGTCTTCAAAATCGACATCTGAAATCATCTCTTTCATTGGACTCTAATCTAACTTTGGCTACAGTCTCCGTGGATGATAATCCGGTACTTGTACCACTTTATTACTTGGAAAGACGACGTTGGGCCGTATTGTATACTTGCTTTGTGGCCCAGTTTCATTAAGTCTAAAGGTGTGAAATATAACCGACCAGTGTTCATGACTAAAGTTAGGTGAATTAACAGTTTCATGTTACCAGTGCTAGATCCGCTGTATAATCATTCTTCGTGTTATTATTTTTTCACCATGATCTATTAGTATTACTACTTTTCCATCACATAATTTGTTTGCATCTATATCCAGCAAACTTAGATCCCACCTGCAAAAGTGCAAAGTTCCTGTATGGCTGTTTGCTACTGTAGCTTCAAAGTTTCATCATTGTTATTTTGTTGTCTGTCTTTGATATGTTAGATTTTGGAAATTTATATGTGCATGATTATTTAATCTTTATATAGCACAGTCTCATATGCTTAACCATGCCTTAAGATTGGCAGTTGCACTCATGTGGGACTTGCTATATAGGTTAAAGTTGTTGAAGAAATGGGAATTGGATTCATTGGAATTGGTTTCCAGCCAAAATGGGAACGAAAAGATATACCTATAATGCCCAAGGTAAAAATTTATTGTAATTCTAGATTTCGTCCAACCAATTAGCTTGCTTTCGTTAAGCAGACCGATATGCTTAAGAATTAAATCGATTAATTTACCACTATTTTGGACACATTATTCATTAAGCAATTTCAGTTTATGATGCAGTCAACATTTAGTATTATGGTATGAATAACAGAGTTCCTTTAGCATTAATGTGAGATAAGAGTTAGAGCCCAACTACTTTATTTATCGTTAACCAATAATAGCTTAGTATGTATTATGGATGGTTAGGACCATATCTTCATATGCTATGTCTAAGATTCAGCTGGAGATTTTGATTTAATGTGAAGTTGAAGTAGTTCTTGACATTTTATCCTCTTATAATGGCTGTAATAACGTGAGTTGAATGCCTATCTATCTAAATTATATCATAATTGAACGGTATTGAGCAATATCTCAATGAAATAGTAAGTTTCATGCTTTTTTTACATTGAGTACTTATTTGCGAAAGTGTGTTTAAAGAATGGTGAAGGGTATGTTGCTCCCTTTCTAGAAAAGTCAAGGAGATATTCCAAGCTTTATGACTTATCGAGATTTCAAGCTTATATGAGCCATACAGGTTGGGGTTATAGGGCATGTATCAAGTAGTGAGAAAATCAACAATTTTTGTTTGATGTGAGGAGCAACAAAGGATGTTTTCTTAATTAAGATGATACATAAAATGATATAAGAAAACATATTTGCATATAATGTTGTTTATCTAGAGAAGGTACATGCTCGGACATTAAGTTATTTGTGTGGGCTGTTGAGCTGAATTTAAGTTTTATCACATTTCTGATGCATGCATCATAAGTTTAAGTTTCTTTGTAGCATAGACTTGCTAAACCATCTATGAAGGTAAAAATGAAGTATGCTAACATTGTATATTGGCTCAGGGAAGATATGAAATTATGCGGAATTACATGCCTAAAGTGGGTTCTCTTGGACTTGACATGATGTTCCGTACATGTATCTGTTGGTCCCGTAAGGGTCTATAAGAAGAGAAACAGTTTGTAGAAGGGGGGGATGAATACAAACACAATATTTTCAAATTTAAAATATATATTGATAGAGAAGATCAATACAGATTTTACAAGATTGTTTGCGAAAAGATAAGGTAATGAAAACCTATCTAAAAAATCTTTAGTTACACACAAAGCTTCAGCAAATACAAGAAAAGAAGTTACTACAAGGAATATCTTTTACTTAACCTAGAAAATGCTTGAAGTAAGAATTGGGGCTAGAGAGAGATGCGCTGTTATAACCAGGTCCGAGACCACCTGGGTTGAGGTAATTTATACATGTTTATTATGTGGATTATGTGAAATATGCATATCTAAGTAGAAATGCATGAACTATATATGTGAACGTGATATTGTGCATGCATATATGTGAAAAGATGACACGCCATAAATAATTTATACGTGTATGCATGTGGTGTGAAGCATACATGAGGTGGTGCTTATTGTGATAAACTATTCGGGTGGAATCATTATTCTATTATTTAAAGCTTATATCTTCATGGTTAAGAAATCATCAATTTAATAATGCAAAATCCACTGCCCAAAGTTATTTCTATTGGACAAAAGCTTTCACCGCCTTTGAAGTTTTATTATTAAAATCCTCCACCGCCTAGGTGAGGATATTTAAAGAAGAGTTTGATAAGGTTATTCTTATCACTGTCACTCTCTTAGAAAAGAACCTGTGT
>NW_020203261.1:0-2051 GCF_001531365.2 Cynara cardunculus var. scolymus | reverse complement strand
AAACTATGATTTTTAAACTACCGTTGATTATCAACTGTTGAGTTTGATATTGGTTTTGAAGTTAAGATGATAAACTGTTTATAACAGTTTTATGATGTTGTTATCTTGGAATTTGATTTTGATAAATATCAAACAGAGTTGTGTTCTTCAACAGCTTTGAGAAGTTGCTGTTTGAATCTATTTTGGAACTGTTTTGGAGAGAATTAAACAGTATCCGGGTTTTTAAAACAGTTTGAAAGAGTTTACAGAAAAACAAGAGTTTTAAACTGTTTTGGGAGAACAGATTGTTCTTGAGAGTTTGCAAAATCTTTTATGAATTTAAGAGTTTGGAAAATAAGCTTTATATCTTTGAAAAGCAAGCTTAGTGCTTTAAATCTTTGTTTTTAAATGGTATTTCAAAAGATTCTCTATACTTAGTCTTTTTATGAAAAACAGACGAGAGAAGCTCTGGTTAAGCGTTGAACCAGAGGGGCTCTGGTCCTGTGTTGAAGTATTTTCTAAGTCTGGTTGGTTTAACCAGAGGTTCTGGTCGTGAAGACCAGAAGCTCTGGAAGAGAGACCAGAGGGTCTCTGGTCCTAAATGTCGAATTATATTCTAAGTGTGGTGTGAAACCAACGGCTCTGGTCGTGAAGACCAGAAGCTCTAGAAGAGAGACCAAAGGGGCTCAGGTCCTGAATGTCGAATTATTTTCTAAGTCTGGTTAGTGAAACCAGAGGCTCTGGTCGTGAAGACCAGAAGCTCTGGAAGAGAGACCAGAGGGGCTCTGGTCCTGGTTGTCGAAATATTTTCTAAGTGTGGTTTGGAACCAGAGGCCCGATGGACCCAAGCAGTATGTTTTTAGTTTTGCTTCATATGTTGAATGATTTGAAATAAACGTTTTGGTGATCCTCACCCTGCATTACATAAAAGGGAACCTCACTAAACATTCATGTCTAACCCTCATTTTTGTGTTTTCAAAATTATGTGTGCAGGTAATGATAAGGGAAAGTGTATTATGTGAATTACTTCCCTRTATGCTTAGCTGTTTTGGAAGCGTAGATGCTAGGATGCAAGAGCATGTACTTTTGGAATTTTTGGGCTGTATATTTTATATTATAGACTCTTGTATCAAGRACCTATGTGGGGAAAACATGTATTCTATATATGAAATATGTGTTATATGCAATGTATGGATTTGGGGTGTAACCGAATGGTATCAGAGCCTAAGCTTAAGGGATTTACGTGATCAATTGCATGATGATGCCTAGACTTAAACTATTCTATTGCATATTAGGGTCTCAGACATAGTTAGAACCTTTAAATAAATATGATAAGTTAAGAGGTCCGTGTGTAAGGTATTTTCAGATTACATCTGGCCAATGTAATTTTGAATCTACAGGTACATAACTGAACTTGGACACTTTATTATATTTGGGTATGTGAAAAATGTGTGTTTTAACTTTGATATCTACAGATGGCAAGTCGGTCTAGAAGATCACAAAGACTAGCCCATCCTGATCTTAGTGAAGCAGAAAATTCTCCCATCGAAGCCCCTATTAGTACCTCACGAGGAAGAGGCAGGGGAAGATGGAACAATCAAACAAGGGAAAAAAATTATCAATCAAAAGGCTATGGTAATCAAGTAGAATCCAACTCTGGGGATGACAATCCAGAACCAGCACCACAGCCAGAATTTGTAACCAGAAATATGCTGGCTGAAGAAATGGGAAAGTTAAGAGAAACCTTAACATCAATATTGAAAATGCCTACAAGGGTGGAAACAGAACGAGTAGAAATAAATTCTTCCATACCAACACCAAACACAAGAGGCGGGGATATTAAAATGTTTCTAACATGCAAACCACCAGCTTTTTCGGGTAAGCGAGATCCAGTTAAAGCTATGTGTTGGATAAAAGAAATTGAATTAGTATTCAATACCATACGTTGTCCAGAAGCCAACAAAGTCAGGTTTGCTATATCAGTTTTAAAATCTAATGCTTTGTATTGGTGGGAAATAGAGTGTCTTAGAAGAATGGATGTTTTGCAAACCTTGTCATGGGCAGAATTTGTG
>NW_020203260.1:22258-23151 GCF_001531365.2 Cynara cardunculus var. scolymus | reverse complement strand
AATTGCATACATGATAGTTGGGTAGGTATCTAGAGTGCCTAAATGAGAAAAATCTACCCAAAACTTGAATGGAAGATCTAAATGGTAATCTAAATGTTGGAACACCTTTGAATAAGTTAATATGAAGTGTTAGAATTGTTGGAAGTCGAAAAAGTCGCGTAGATGGCAATTATGCAAGTTTTTTTAAATTACGGTATGATTTCGTTAAATTATGTGCACAAAACTCAATCGGGAGGTTTTTGATAGGATGTTAAGCTTTGGAACTAAGTTTTGGACCTATTAGAAGTTTTTGGAGCTGTCGGAAATTTTTTACGGGATTCCGAACTCAAAATGAAAAACGGCAAAATTTCAAAGGAAAGCATAACTCGTACAAATATGAAAACTGCTGTTATTGGGAGGTCTTTTATGAAACTTTTTTTTTTGTAAATTATAGATTATGTTGTTATGAACGTGTAGGCAAAAACTTAATCGAAAAGGGAGTTTCGAGCGAAAAGTTATGCAATTTTTAGTGTTTAATGGTCAAAACGGGTACCCAGCCGGGTCAAACCGACCCAACTCGGGTTTTAGACATATAAACACGAATTCAGCCCCAATTCTTCCCCATTTTCGTTTCTAAGCTTCTGTACTCTTCAAGGGAACCAAATTTGGGTGTTTTAGCAAGAAATTGGTGAAATTTTGCAAGATTATTGAAGGTATGCTTCCATTTTTTATAATGTATTCACTTTGAGTTCAAGAAACCATGAATTAGGGTTGCATGTTGAGAATTATAAGTTGAAATCTTGATATTGTGTAGTATATGTAATACATAACTTATTATCTTGTGGAAATCATGATTAGATAACAAGAAATAGTTGTGTATACATGATATGGTTTGGGAAAGTTTGACTTTTGAT
>NW_020203260.1:20643-21243 GCF_001531365.2 Cynara cardunculus var. scolymus | reverse complement strand
GTGAATGTTTAGTAAAATAATGATGGATTCATGATGATTTCATATAATTTATGGTAATATAAGACTAATATATGAATTTGGTACAAAATGGTTTGGAGTTTATCATGAAAAGGTGAAAAATAGCTATTTTCGAGTTTGAAAGTCTTGGTATAAGATCTATTTTAGAAAAATCGTATAAAATTGTAGACAAATCCTAAAAATATGTACAAATAGGCTTTGGAAAGGTAAGAAAAAGTTATACAATTCATATTTGAAAGTCATTTAATGATTTTGAGTTTAAGAAGGTCAAAACAGGTCTGCAAGTAGGTGCTGTAAGGAGAAAACTAAAGTAAAAAACTTGAATTAAAAAGGGTTAATTTTATGTTATTGTTGTGCATTGCTAATAAGACTTTATATATGAACTCCAGGTGTTATTTAAGCATAATTTAAGGCCTTGGAAGTGCTTTCCAACCACTGAACGGGAGTTAGGATTCGACCTTTCGGTTTGGCTTCCGGATTGATCAACCGATTTCATTAAACAACATAATGAGTTTATGTGGACATATGTGTGTACTTTATGATTATATATGCTATGATGTTTTATTGTTTATCCATGATTCA
>NW_020203260.1:16915-19943 GCF_001531365.2 Cynara cardunculus var. scolymus | reverse complement strand
ATTCCGGGTAGACATGTCCCCGATGATTATGCTTTTTTTGTTAGCTATGTATTTATTAAGTATTAAAATTATGTATTTTGGGTTGTAAATCGCTATCCCGTATCTTAAGGTTTTTGAAACTAAAATTTATTTAATGAAGGTTGGTAAGTGTTTGTTTTGTAATCGTGGTGTTACAAAATTCCAATTTATTGTGATTCTAAAAGTGCCACTGCAATTTCTTGCAATCCTGTTCAACACACCAAAACAAAACATATAGATATCCGGTATCATTTTATAAAAGATCATGTGGAAAAAGGGACTATTGAATTATATTTTGTAAATACAGAATATCAGCTAGCTGATTTATTTACAAAAGCTTTAGATGAAAAACGCTTTAGCTTTTTTAATATCTAAGTTGGGTATGCTGAATTTGAAAATTTGAATTTTTCTTAAAATATGTTCAATAACTTGAAAATCTTATTAATTCAGTGTAATTGAACTCAATTTAAGTCAAATTCATTATTTCAAATACCTGTATTGTTAGGACTGAAAAATCAGTATTAATTGTATTCGTCTTGAAAGTTTAAATATAGTCTATAATTGTAAAAGTCAGCGTGTTTGACTTTCTTATAGAAGTTTGACTTTGACTTGTCTTTATATGTTGACCATATAAATAGGAAGATGGTCTTTGTAATTAGTAAGAAGAGAGCATTATTGTAAGATTTTATACGTAATAAGAGGTTTGACTAAGCTTTGAAGATATTGACTTTTCCTCTCAATATTCATATTGTGTTCTTAATGATAAATCCAGATCTGCCATTATTGTTGTGAAGATATTATGAAGATTGATCAGTGTTAAATGGACTCCATAATTGGTATCAAAGCAGGATGCAAGAAATCAGAGGAAGAAATTGAAGATAAGTAAAAAAAAAATTCTGGAATTTTTTTGTGTTCTTCGTGTTCTTATTTTTTTTAGATTTTGATCCGATTTTTTCATAAAATCTTGTGTTTTCGTGTTATAAATAGGATCAAAATGCTCGAAATTGAATTGTGAATCTTTGTTATTCGCAAACTTTTATGATTTGATCAATTTTTTATCAAGATTTAATCGGTTTTTGAGTTTTAATTTTTTTTCGTGTTCTTGTTTTTTTTTAAATGTTAGTGTTTTTGATCCATTTTTTTTAATTTTTTTTTCAGTTTTTGTGTTTCTGATTGCTTTTGATTTGTTTTTAATTTTTTTTAGTTGTTCATCCGTCCAAATCCATCCGGTTTAAACTCTTAAAGACTTCTTTGGGCTTAAATTGAAATTGGCCCAATATAGTTGACCGGATAAGAGTCCGGTTACTTCCTTTCTTCATCACAGTGGTTCTCACAGTCTCAATAGAATTCATCTTCAAATCGATCATACCCAGTTTGAGAGGACAAGGGTAAACCGCATACAACTTGACTGGATATCTTGAGCGGTGTTCGTCTACACCGCACATCGCTTGAACGGAGAAGAGGTAAACCGCACATAGCTTGAGCGGAGAAGAGGTAAACCGCTCACTTCTTGACCGGATTCCTTGAGCGGTTTAGGCTAAACCGCACACCATATCATCGGATTCGCATATCCCAGGTAAGTCTCAGGTTTAGGTTTTCAATTTTGAATGGTTAATCCCTAAATCGATTACTTATTGAACGAATTTGTGACCGAATTAGATTACTTCTTGATCGGTTTAGGACTTAGAATTTTTTTTTTAATCAAAGTGTTCTGTCCGGATTTCTAAACCGTTCAATTTCTCTTACCCAGATTTCAATTTTAATTTGTTCTGTCCGGTTTAGTCTTATACTGTGTGTTCTTGAGCTGTTTGATTGTTTTTGAGCTGTTAGGTTTACATTCATTATACTGTCCGATTTAAGCTTCTAATATTGACAGAATTGGAAATACACAGGTTCTATGTGTGTGTTGTTGTGATTGGGTATAGATAGGTTCTTTGCAGGTTTGTTTATAGCTGTTTTGAGCTATTACAATCTGTTTTGAGTTCCATTTAGTAAGTGCATGTGACAGGTTCTGTTTTGCCTTCGGGATTGTGAGTAGCAGCAAAACAGCTCAAGTGCGAAAGCAGCAACTGTGGACATCCTCTCAACTCATTGTATACCTTCTGCCATGTTTGATGACCTCAAGACATAGGAGACTGTTTTGATAACAGCAACAAGAAAAGACAGCAGCAGCTGTTCATACATTGGAAAGTTGTTTTGAAACAGATTCTGTCAAACAATAGCTGCTACACAGTTTTGAACGTGTTGCTGTTTTGAGTTTGAAGTTCTGAAGCACCTGTTTTTGATTGCTGGTTTGAGTTTGAGGTCTGGATACAGCAACTGTTTAACAGCAGGTTTTGTAAACTGTATTGGTTTTGCAATTTGAGGATTGAAACAGCAGCTTCATTTTGGTAATTGCATAGTTTTTAAACTGTTTTAAACTGAACTGTTTGTAGCTGATTATAGTTGTTGTTTTTTATTTTAATCTTGTCAGTAGTAAACAGCAAGATTGAGTGAACTGTTGTTCTAAGCTGCTATTTCTTTAAGAAGKYGAGGTTAACTAGTTGTTGTTTTACATAAGAAATGCTTTAAACCAGAAGCAGTTTATACAGCAGCAACTAGCATTTGTTTTGCATATAGAAGCATTTGTGACTGTGTTTGTTGTTTTGTAACAGCAGCAGCATCAATAACAGTTGAAAGCAGTTGTTATTTGACACAAGTTGTTATCGCAGAAGTGACTGATACGAGGGTGTTGCCCAATTAAGAGCCGTGAGAAGTGGATCCATACTAGAAGCTTTCAAGTGGATTTTTGGATAGTATTTTGAGAGTAGTTAGAATATTTTGGATAGTGTGAAAATATTGTTTTTGGACTTGGTTTATTGTCTTGGACTGTTTTGGTTTCTTAGTTTGTTTGTGTTTAGATTTTATTTTTTGGATCATCGTATATCTGTTTTGTGTGTGTTTTCAGTGTTTGTGTTTTTTCTATTCTTTTTGAGCTTAATTGTTCTTATTTCTTTTACCTGATTTCACT
>NW_020203260.1:5135-12429 GCF_001531365.2 Cynara cardunculus var. scolymus | reverse complement strand
TGTTTGACTTTCTTATAGAAGTTTGACTTTGACTTGTCTTTATATGTTGACCATATAAATAGGAAGATGGTCTTTGTAATTAGTAAGAAGAGAGCATTATTGTAAGATTTTATACGTAATAAGAGGTTTGACTAAGCTTTGAAGATATTGACTTTTCCTCTCAAAGTTCATATTGTGTTCTTAATGATAAATCCAGATCTGCCATTATTGTTGTGAAGATATGAAGATTGATCAGTGTTATATGGACTCACATGTATCTTCAAATATAAGTCAATATTTAATTTTTTTATATGATTGAAAACTTTTGAATGTGGATTCTATTGTTGAGGGGAAGTGTTGAATATTTTTCATTATTTTTGTTCATTTTTCAAAGGGGAGTAAAATATCTGCGTACTGTGCTAATTGATATATTTTTCTTACAGGTATTACGAAAAGTCTAAATTTTTGAAAGATATGAATTTTTAGGATAAGTGTTGTCCGATTAAGACTATATCCGGACAAAGCATTGTCTGATAAGGACTCTATCCGGATGAAGTGTTGTCCGGTGAGAGTCATATACGGACAAAGTTATGTCCGATAAGGGTCTATCCGGACAAAGGCTACCAGGTAAATTCATATCCGGACAAGGTTAGATGGGATCTTAAGTTGTTGTTTCATTGATAAGCCTATCCGGTCAAAGGCTTGTCCGAAGATTAGCCTATCCAGATAAGGCATCATGCGTATTTGAGTTTGTCCTTTGAGTTCGTCTTTGGGTTGTATACGGACAAGGCATGTCCGATGATACTCCAATCCGGACAATACATTGTCCGATGAGGAGTGAATCCGGACAACACGTTGTCCGGACAGGTTAGTGAAGAGTCGTTTTTCACCTATATAAGGAATCGTCCGTTTTCATTTTCACTCTTTACTGTTCTTATTCGAATTCGCTCAAGGTTATTTCATATTCATCATCTTCTCCGAACGATCTTTTTTCCTTCTAGAATCATCTGTTTCTACTCATTCTTTTGATTCTATATCTGTATCTTTGGATTTTAGTAATGGACTCAACAAGGTTTGTGATTCAATCGATCTAAAACTTCCATCAATATATCCTATTTAAATCTAAATCTCATAAAATCGTAAAACTGAAATAGGACTATAAATAACTTCAAGTTTTGGACTGTAATGAATAGATATTAAGAACTTGAACTGTTATCCGGACTTGTTTTGATTTTGAGGAAAGTAAGTTTTGGACTGTTAATAATCTTGTGTTTTTAATCGGGGAGAGTTTTTGTTTGAGTTTTTGAGTGTTTTGATTGTGACTGGAGTGTTTAACCGGATTTAGTATGTGACCAGAGAGGTTAACCGGAGAGTGACCGGAGAGACATCTATTAAACAGATTGCTATCTGGAGAGTTTTCTTTATGCTTAGAAAAAGCAAAATTAGTTTATTTTTTATTTTTTATATTTTTTAGATTTTTTTTAAAATTGTGTGATATTATTTTTGGAGTTTTTAGATTTTTTTGTTATATTTTTTTGGACTTTTAAAAAAAAATTAGTCTTAATATTTTTTTGGTGTTCTTTTTTTTTGTTGTTAATTTTTTTTGTGTTAGTTTATTTGTTTTTGTTTTTGTTGATTTTAATTTTAGATTGTATTTTTTTAAAAAAAAATTTCTTTCATTTTGAGCGGAAAAAGCCGGTACCAAAATTTTCTTTTACTTTGAAGCTTTTTTAAGTGAATTTTGGCAAAATATATTGTTTGGTCTTTGTGTCATATTTTCTTAAAATTCTGTGAAAATTTATTTCATTGTATATCTAATACTTTTGGTTCTGCTTCCTCTATTTTTTTAATAATACAGGGCAAAATGAATCTTGTTCTATCCTTGATCAGAGATTTTTAAATAAACATGGTTTTTTTTTTTCTAATCCTAAGGCAAAGGGTCGAGAAACTCAACGAACGATTTTTATCAACTGTAGAAAAGAAAGAAACTGGATACCATATAGCAAAGAGAAACCATGAACCAATCAATAAACTTGCCAAAGAAGCGAACCATAGAGTACTTAGTACCGGTGCTACGGAAAGATATGTTTTTAAATCTTGCATTGAAAAATCTCCTTCATTTTATTGTAATACATAAGATAATACATATTGAAATGTACAATCATCCAGTAAATAAGATTACTTTTTGTTAAATACAGAAAAAAAATGTCATTTTCTTCCCCAATTTCCCCCAAAAGATTGAAGGGCTTCTGTTCCATATTTCATATAGATAGAAGTATTTTACTATTATTATATGTTAAATGAGACCAAAAAGACGAAATGGACATAAAAATTATAGATTATAATAGAGGAGATAACGATGTAGAAAACAAGACAGGAATTCTCTACAAGGATACTGTAGACCAATGGAAGGGATGTAGCGCARCTTGGTAGCTCGTTTGTTTTGGGTACTGTTGGATCTTAAATTCAGCTTTGATATTGATCTAATACTCTGAATGAACTCTAAGACGATTAAAGTGCAGCGGAAACAATAATAAGAACAGAACAGAGTAAATAAATCAAGAACACACAGTCAAGATGAGGAAGAAGATGAACACAAGAGAATTGCTTCAATGGTTTTTCAATTGATTCAATTGAAAAATTAGACGATTACAATTCAGGAAGCACACTGATTACAAAGGCCTTAGCCGCTATTTATACTAGTTCCTAACAACCTTAGAGACCAGATCTTGACGCGTGTCTTCATCTGAGCCGTCCAAATAAAGTCGATTAAGTCCTAGTCATGTGAGAAGCACATCCAGCTAATAACCATTGAAAAACAGTTGGAACATAATCTTCACAGAAGACGAAATCCATAGATCCTCTGTGAGCCATCTCAGAGGCTCTGCTGTAATTGACTTGTATGTTCTTATTGACAGAGGAAAATTTTCCAAAACCTCTGTGAGAGACATCAGAGGTTCTGTCACACTTTACTTGCTCGAATATTAGGCTTCTGTCGTTAGTCCTCTGTTGTCTTCTATGGAAGATATCCTTCTGTCAAGACTTGCAGAATACTTTTTCTATACTCTTACAAGAGATGAAAAATGAAGCTAACAATCTCCCCCTAAGTATGAAAAAGTAAATTTGGACAAATGGGTGCAAGAAATGACTAATGGAAAAAATACAAGAGGAGATTAAACTCATCCTCTGAAAAAGAATTACATTAATGAACGAATTAAAAGATTGTAAAGGCCTACTCTATTACAAGAGTTTAATCCACAGTAGAGTCTCGATAATCATCTACAGTAAATTGCAGATCAGACTTGATGGTTTTATAGACTTTGAATATCCATTCTCTGAAAGAGACTTGAACCTTGATTGTTTCCAGAAGGTTGGTCACTTCATTCGCCCTTATATGCCCTCTCTACACCTCTGTCACCACTAAGTTGAACACCCACTCGAGAGACTCTGTGGAATATTTGTGCATCTCTTTTGGATCAAAGAACCTAGAATTTCATCCTTGTCCAGGAACACAAACCCAAAGATGGGATTGTGGACAATGGTGTTGGGATGAAATCTAAGCAGCCAACTTGGTTTTTTCTTTGGAGGAGAAATTTTTAGATCTGGCTGGGCCAACCTCATGGCGATGTCAAAATCTTTCTGGCTGTAAAATTTGACTTGAGCATGCATTACCTCAATCAGCCTTCTGAGAGAAATCGAATATGTTGACCTCCTCTCCATGTATTTGTTCAAGATCTTGTGTAAGAATATTAGGTCAAATACGCAGAGGTTRTGGAGGTCAGCATCTGTGAAAGTATATAGGTTGCCATCATCCCTTTTTACCACGTACTGAGTGTATAGCACGGTCTTCTTTAGCATAGTGCGCAGAGATATGGTTTCGAGAGAAGTGATCACATATTCTGAGAAGACCTGCTCTGGTGGCCTGGTGAGTTTCGAGAAGTGAAACTTTGCAATGGCAGAGGGCATTCCTGTAAGCTCTGGGTCATAAGGGGGCTCTGTGTCTGAGGATGAGTAACGCCACCGCAGAATCTCCTCAACAGTGGTTACGGCCTCTGTGCACACCTTTTGCGTAGGAATCTTGCTCATAGATTCAAGGATCTCATATACCCTCCCCACCGTGGCAGATTCTGGCGTTCTGGATTCTTCTTCTAGTATAGGCCTCTGGGTAGGATAGGCTTGACAGTTCCTACCAGAGCTTCAAATGTACCTGTGGACGTTTCTTCTGGTATCTTTGCGAGTTTGGAAGAAGAGCCTTCTCCAACTCTGGGGATGGGGGATCTGCCCTTTCTCGCCTGTGCCTCTGCCAAAGAAGCCTTTAGTGCTCGAACAAGATCCGGGTCATCATACTCWTCTTCATTGATCTCCTCTGGCGTTTCAGAGCTTGACCCCTTCTGTGGCGACTCCTCTACTGCTTTACCCTTGCCTTTCCCCTAAGGCTCTGGAGATTTGTCCTTTGAGAATAGGGCAGCAGCAGAGTCCACTATTTTTAGTGGTTTGGCAGAGGTTGTCTTCTTTGGTTCCTCTGTCTTCTTCTCCCCCTCATGACGATCATGGTCATTGCCTCCTTGATCATCATGGATTTTAGTGGCCTCTGTCTTGCAAGTAGTAAGGGGAGCCTTCTTCAATCGCCTTAGAACTTTGAAAGCCGCCTTCTCCATCTTTTCTATGACCATCTCAGCATTCACAGAGGCATTGCTGATGTCAGTCTCTGTGGCCCATTTCATTTTAGAGACGTAACGATAGATCTCATTTCTGAAGTTGTCACCTTCTTTGACGAGTTGCTTCATGCAGTCTCTTATTGATTCGTTGGTTGCTCGGGCTTCCTTAAGGAGTTGGTCGGTGTATTTCTGCACGGTCTCTCCAAGGGCTTCAACCATTGCGTCTAGCTCTCTGTGAGTGGCTAGATGGTTAATCTTAGCCCTGAAGGATTTAGAATCAATGCCATAGGTGACCGCAGAGGAGAACATCCCTTTGATCTCATCCTTGAAGGCAGAATAATCGGTGTAGCAGGCGGAAATGAAGTCTGCAGCAAATTGGGCGGCAACCTCTGTTAATTCTGTTTTGAGCTTTTGGATTGAAGAAGGGTTGAGAGACAGGGCGCTGAAAGCTTCTGTGAGGTCGTCTTTGTTGAGGACAGAGCTCTAAAGGGCTGATACGGTCGCCTTGAGCTCAGAAGTTGTGGAAGTCAACTCCTTCAGAGCCTCTGTTAGAGGTGCAAGAGCCTCTGTCGTCAGTTGGGAGGAGAATAAACTTTTTAACTCATCCAACCTCTGGAATACCACTGTGGCGAAGGTTTGTAACTCCCCCATCTTCACATAGGTATTCCGGGAACCTAGATCACCAACACATGGTGACCTAGTAGCCTCGGAGTGTAAAGCGCCCTCAGTGACTGGTTTGTCGATGTCAGCTCGGTGACTTCCACCGGATCCTCGAACATCTCCAATTGGAGAACCTACCAGTGTTCTGTTGATGTCGTGCCTAGTAGGTTCAAAGCCTAGCTCGGCAGAGGGATCGAGTGGAGAATTTGGGCGTTCTAGACCCGCAGTCTCTGTGAATCTCTCGTATGCCTCTGAAGCATAACTTGGTTGTTCACTCAAGTGTGGAGGGGCAACGGATGCCTCTCTGGGTTGTGACGAGTCCTTGGGCGAATGGACTCTTATTTTAAAACCAGCATCCTTTTGAGAGGATGTTGGAGTAGATTGTGGTTCCCAGACTGTGCATTCGATAGAGGACGAAAGAATGTCCTCTGCGAGGTAGGTTTGGGTTGGGTTCAGCGTGTGCACGCTTTTTTCAATAGGGGTTCCCTCTAGAATAGGGTCCCTAGAAATGTGGGTTGCACTAGAAGGGGGGCTTGGATATGTGCCTTCGGCATCTTTTTCGCCCTCTTCTATCTCCAAATCTTCTTCTTCGTCGTCTATTACGACTTCTGTCCCCAGATCCGCTACTTCTGTGGGCGCTTTAAACTCTTGTTGGATGTGGAAGATTACATCCTGTATTTGCTCTGTTGGGGACTCTTCTTGAACAATCTTGCGCAACCTTCTGCGCTGAGGAGCAGCCTCTGCTGGGCTTTCTTGGATTGCGGCCTCTGTGACCTCAACCTCTGCGGGTTAATCCTTCTTTGATTTCTTCTTTTTCGGCTTTTGCAAAGGACTGCTTGGACCCTCTTCTTCTGCGGGTCTCTTTTTCCCTTTCTTTTTCTCAGAAGAGTCAACATCCTTCTGAGTCTTCTTTGTCTTCTTTTGTTTTTGTGGGGGACTTACTACCTTTGGTCTGTCCTCACTCATCTCCCTAGCCTCTGCTGGCTCCTCCCTTCTTCCCTCAACCCTCATTTTTTGCACTCTCTCTCCTATGGGGATACCTATGCGTGGAGGGGTTTCAGGGACCGGATCTGGCCTCCTGTATCCACGTCTATACGCTTTCCTATCTCCTCTGCTAAGGTATTTGAGCATGGCTTTTGATAGAGACCTTGGGCTTCTGTACCCTAGCTCATGCTCTGTGTGGTGGAACTCCTTCATTGGATGCAATCGTGCATTTGGCTCTGCAGAGGGCAGCTTCTCTGCTATCATTTCACCAAAGACCAAGCCAAAGAACCTCTGTAGGATTAAGTTAGGATGATTGAGGTCCTCTTTGGCTTTCTTCTGTGCCTTCACCWTTGATTTCTCMCCCCTTTGAGTAGCACACTTCTTTTTTATTAAGCCCACCATTTCTTCAAAGATGAGTTGTGCGTAATCATGTGAAGTTTGGTTATGGCTGCCGACCTTCCCTGTTAGACAACAATTTATTATCGAGAACAAAGTGTTCCAAATTGGGGGAAGGCCCTTCCTTTTGAATTCAATCCTTTTAACGATTTTTGTCTTTGTTGTGTAGGAATGAAATTCAAGGAACTCTATTAATTCGGTGTCTGTAGGAGATGGAGTGAAGGAATCCAAATTCAGATTTTCCAAGGAAGGTAGATGCAGGGCTGTGCGCAGGGTATTCACATTCAATTCCATTGGAACAAGCAATTTGATAGTAGGGTGTGAAGCATAACCTACTATGCTTAATCCAGAATTATTCAGGGTAGTAATATATTAACTTAGCAAAAATTAGGTAATATAGGTTTCGGGATAGGTTTAGTTGCTGTGAGAGCATAAAATAAAGGATGGTTGCGAAGGATTTCAATAAGAGGATATGTGTATTCAGGGAATCCGGTTGGTGAGGGAGCGAAAAAATAGTTATTGGGTTTCTTTACAAGTACCACTCTCTCATATYGATTTTGGAAGAACGATAGGGCATGAGAAGTGAGTGCCTGTGATTGATTTACTTCGTTGTCGCT